>NC_134409.1:124035816-124098316 GCF_038048845.1 Mixophyes fleayi | reverse complement strand
CTTATGTCTGGATTTATTTTTACACAAATCCTGACAACCGCTGAGTAGCCATTTGTAGCGTTTGTAAATCCACAGTCAGTCGAGGTAGGAACATAAACTATTTAGAAACCTCATCCATGTTATGCCATTTGAAGAGAGTTCATGGGAAGCTTTTGGGAAAATCCAAAACTTATTCCCACAAAATAACAGCAAGCAGTCCAGCATCAGCTAGCTCCCTGCTCTCATCTAGATCACGGCCCTGCAATAGAGACCGACAACATCATCTTCATCAATATCCTCATTAGTGATCGGAGTTAGTCCTGCATCCAAGCCTCTGAGGCTACATGACTCCTCCCCTAACCAGAATTCCTGTGAAGATTTTGTGACCGATAGGCCCACTGCTGCTGCTGCTGGTCCTGCTGCTGGCGGTGACTCTTCCTCCCATAAGCAGCCCAAGAAGAAGACCACTAGTACTTTACAACAATTAACTGTGAAACAATCTTTTGCTGGAGGAAGCAAGTATGACAGCAGTCACCCGGATCACAGACGCCATGGCGACTATGCTACTCTTAGATCTGTGTCCAATATCCACTATTAACGCAGCTGGTTTTCACAGTTAATTGAGGTCTTGTGTCTCCGTTATCAAATTCCATTGCGACACCATTTTTCGAGAGAAGCTATTCCTCACCTGCACCAGAACGTTCGTAAAAATGTAATAATTGGGCTACAAAATGCCATTCTACCCACTGTACACTTAACCACAGATATGTGGGCAAACACAAGATTATATGACTGTGACAGCCCACTGGGTTGGTGATTCGCCTTCACCAGCAGGAACAGCAGCAGCTTGTACACCACTGTGTAACATTTGTCACAGGCAGGCTACTCTGTGTATCACCCAGGGCCGGATTTACCACTAGGCAACCTAGGCAATTGCCTAGGGCCCGGCGGTCCCCAGAGGGCCCTCCCAGGGCCGGCGGTGAGACCAACCTTTAAAAATGGGCCGCTACTTATGGGCCAGTGCTATATGCTTGCCCCCCTGGGCTAAAGTCTGCCAGCCAGCCCCTGAATAGGGATATATGTTATGCAAAAAACTGTAGTGCTATGGATTTTTTCAGGGAGGGGGCCCCAAACCAGTATCTTGCCTAGGGCCCCATGAGGTCTAAATCCGGCTGATACTATCACCGGCTTCACTAACAGGCATACAGCTGATAATTGGTTAAGAAAACTGAGGGATGTCATTGATACATGGCTTATGCCACTTGGACTCTCCCCAGGATATGTCATTTCTGATAACGCCACCAATATTGTGCGAGCATTACAGCTGGGGGAATTCCATCACATTCCCTGTTTTGCTCACACAATAAACTTGGTGGTGCAGAGCTTCTTGAAAAATAACTGTGAGGTGCAGGAGATGCTTTCGGTTGCCCGTAAAATTTCGGGACATTTCCGGCATTCTGCCACAGCATGTAGGAGATTGCAGCAGCTACAAGAACAATTTAAATTGCCCTGCCACCAACTTAAACAAGAGGTGTTAACAAAGTGGAATTCCACCCTGTACATGCTTCAGAGGATGGAGAAACAGCGCAAAGCCCTACAAGCGTATTGCACAAGCCATGACATTGGGAAAGGAGGGGGAATGTATTTCAGTCTTGCACAGTGGAGAATCCTTTCTGTGTTGTGCAAGGTGCTGAAACCATTTGAAGTTGTGACGTGTGAAGTGAGTTAAGACACTGCTAGCTTGAGCCAAGTCATTCCCTTAATTCGACTTTTGGAAAAGCAGCTTGAGAAACTGAAGGAGGAGATGAAAGAAAGCAATTCTGCAAATTATGTTGGCCTTGTAGATCAAGTACTTAATTCGCTTTGCAATGATGCAAGAGTTAATAAAATCTTGAAGTCGGATCACTATGTTTTGGCGACTGCTTGATCCTAGGTTTAAGACCTACGTAGATTCTTTGTTTCCAACTGACCGAAATCTGAAGAGATACAAGGAGTTACTGGTTAGCAAGTTGACCACTCAAGTGGTCCGTGGCTTGACGGTGTCTCCTCCTTCAGTTTCTCAGGCAGCTGCTGCTCGTAAGAAATTGCGTTTTCCAAAGAGAATCAGGGATGACGCAGGTGGCTGACCACAACAGTTTGACATCTATGGGTAAATGTATCAAGGTCCGATTTTTTCAGCTGCGATTTTTACCCTGATCTTCAAAATTCGCTGGTCATCTCTGGCGCTTTGCTGCGATGTAAAACACTCCTGTGTTAGCTAACTCTCCTGTGTTGTAGCAGCGTGTTGACACATCACTGTTACACTGCCTGTCATACTGCCGGAGCTCCGGCAGCTGTTAAAACTGTAAAGAAGAGATGGAAGTTTTTTTTTTTAAAAAAAAAGTGTGGGGTCCCCCCTCTATTCAGTATTAATCCTAGTGCTGCCAGACTACTGCTGGTTCCGTGAAAATCGGGGAAAAATTTTGCGTGGAACCAGCACTAGGCAAAGCAGCCGGGGCTGGTGGCACTATAGTAGGGGGACACACGGCAGGGGTCCCCCTGCCATACTGACAACCAACCCCAGGCTTTTCAGCGCTGGGCTGGATTCCCTAGGGAATGGGGTCCGACGAAAAAAATGAGCGGCCCCCTCGTCTAGGGACACCCAGCCCATTGCTTTCAATATAAGCCTTGCCCGTCAACGACCTAGTGCCAGAGACCAAGACATGAAGCTCCACCACGCACATGATCATCCTACGGTGCATGCATCACCAGCGGTACCTCAGGTTCTAAAGTATCCTACCCCCACATAATACTATTCCATCTGGTACTTACAACTACCATCCCACTAGTTCCTATTGTCTCAGCTTTGACTTCACCCTTTAACTTGTAAGCTCTTACGAGCAGGGTCCTCTCTGCCCCCAGTTTAATGTTTGCTCTTTCTCTGTCTACCTTGTATGTCCTTGTTCTGTTTCTATGTGTGATTTATGTTTTGTATGATTTATTATACGGACTGTCCGGTGTTGTAGAGTTTTGCGGCACTTTATAAATAGATAAAGGTGATGACGATTGCTTCTTTCCTTTTGAAACAGACACATTGCTTCATGGTCATGGAGTACGCCAGCGGAGGAACGCTGCTCGACCTGATGCGCAAACACAGCATCATGGAGGACCACACAGCAACGTAAGTCACAGAGAGTCCAGTGTATGTACTAAGTCAGGCCTGGTCAGCCTGTGGCTCTCCAGGTGTTGTGAGACTACAATTCCCAGCATGCTTTGTCAGATATCGGCTGGCTATCCACTGGCAATGCATGCTGGGACTTGTGGAGAGCCACAGGTTGGGCAGGTCTGCTCCAAATGCAAAATGCAGAACTTAGGGTATTCTGTAGAGTTATGCATATAAAATTGTAATGCCCACCCCTGGATGTAATCAGGAATTGTTTGCTTCACATATTGCAATGCACATTAGGATGGTCAAGTTCATATAGTTCACACAGATAGGACCCATGTTGTAATGAAACCCATGGCATGTGAGACAGCAATGCTAAGCACCATGCCACCGTGCTGCCCAATCAGTTCCATCATCTGTTTAGTAATGACTGACATTTGTGCTGTGCTTTATAGTATGTTCCATTCATGTCTTTCTGTCTCTTCCTATCAGGTTCTATTCTGCCGAAATCATCTACGGCATCCAATATCTGCGATGGGCATGTCAAAATAGCCAACTTTGGATTGGTGGCAATGAACATCTTTGGAGCATCGACCACCTGTGGCTGGACAGGCACCATTACGTACATGGCACCAGAGGTGAGTTATAGCTAAGGGTGTGCACCGGCCACTTTTAGTGTTTTGGGTTTTGGGTTTTGGGTTCTGATTAGCTTGAGGTTTTGGGTTCTGATTTGTTTTGCCAAAACATCCGACGAAAGGTTTTGGTTCTGATTTATTTTTAAAAAAGCATAAAAAGTGCTAAAAAACAGTTTTGTGGTTTTTTTTTTCACTCCTACGCTATTATTAACCTCAATAACATTCAATAACAATCATTTCCACTAATTTCCAGTCTATTCTGAACACCTCACAATATTGTTTTTAGGCCAAAAGGTTGCACCGAGGTAGCTTGAGCACATAATGCCAAAAAAAGAGGTACAAGATGGAATTGTTTTGGGCACTCCCTCCCACCCCTCGCGAGATTCGACGCGAGACTTGGACGACAGAGCCTCGTTTTCAATTTTTTGCCCGCCGGAAATATCCGAACAGTGCTCGGATCCCGTTCGGATCAGCACTGTTCGGGTGGGCTCGGATTAGCGGAATCCGAGCCCGCTCATCTCTAGTTATAGCGGGAGTCGTTCAATAGCTTGTCCACTAGCACGGAAATAATAAAGGGCTTCTGAAGCCGGCTTAGTCTACATGAGGCTACCAAGCTGCTGGGGAACTATAAATTCTATCACATCCTGCTACCAAAGCACTAACAGGGCATGCTGAGACTTGTAGTTCACCAACAGCTGAAGAGCAGACGAAGCGCTTCAGGTTGCTGATGTCATCTCTAGACCATGCATCACAAGGAAAGAAGTTATAGGGCATGCTGATTTAGGTAGAGTGAGTCTACATATTGTCTTAATAAGGAACGCTCGTAATTTTCACAGATTTACAATGACTTATGGAGATATGTGTTCTAGGGCAACTAATTATCCACATGGACTTTATACTATATAGTGCTAAAATATCTGCCAAAAGTTACTCACCTCATTCTGTCATATTTGTGGGAAAGTCCAACCCACAGGGATCGGTTTCTTGCACGGAATGTTTTCAATGTTGGGTTTAGTTCCACTTGATGAGAACTTTAATGATGGGTTTATTTTTTCTTTCCCTCATATTCCAGATTCTCATGAGAAAGCGCTACGGTGCTGGCGTTGATTTTTGGGCCCTTGGGATCAAAAATCATTTTTAATTACATTATGGGGGACATTATTATTAAATTATGTATTATATTATTGTATTATTATATTATGGGAGCACTCTGTAATGCCACACATGTGCATCATAAATAATTATAACCCCCATTAACAATCATATAGTATTGCCCAATTAATATAATTATATATTCATATTTCCCCCATAACGTAATACAATAACAGAAAAATTAAATTTGCCCCCATGAGTTAATTAGAAATTAATTTTGTTAAGTGAACTGTTGTAGATGTCACTGTCAAAGATTATTATTCTACAGAAAAGGTGGCATTGAGAACCTCTCAGTGGGGTGCTATTACTCTATCTCGCCACTAGATGTAGCTCATGCTGCATTGCAATTTCCCCTGACAACTATATCTGTTTAAATATTCAAAGATGTTTAACATATTCTCCTCCTAATTACAGGCATTAGAGTGGTTCTTGCCACACCAGTCTAGCTATAGGGCCCCAGGGCCTCCATACCGCTTTGTATCAATATGACAGCAGCACATCATTCTGCAGAATCCTCTACCCATCAGTCCCAGAGAAATGAAGTCAAAGCTTTCACATGGGATAGTATTTGCTTGGTGATTTTATTCATGACTTTTTGCTGGAAGAAGACATAATAAAGTACACAAGACTGCCATTTAATCACTTGTATGCTGAGATACGTGGACTATCGGAAAATAGTAGAAAATGAGTTTCTCTTTTACAGGCATATGGAATGCTGAAAATATCACAAGGTTTGTGCAGGTCTAGTTTCATATGTGTCCACTTTACGCCAGGCAGGCGTCACATACACTTACGCCTATGTTTATAACCAATTGTTTTTATTGAAAAATACTTATTCGCTATTAAGTATCAATAGAATTGAATAAAACTCTCTGACACAGGAGTAACAGCTCCCGTCTCCTGTACGGGAAAAATTAAAAGCATAAATTTGCTTAAACAGTCACACAAAACATAATATATACAGGTGCAATGAAGAAAACACCAATCAGTGACAGAGGATCATTCGCAAACAGCCAATCAGCAGTTTGCTGTTGCTGGCGACCATCATCATCCGCTATTTGCACTTACCCTTGACCACCTGTCAGTAATATCATCATCATAACCATAATTTATTTATATAATGCCAGGGGCGCATGCAGGATTGTTTGGGGGGGTTTCACCCCCACCCAAAAAAAACCCCAAAAAACACGCGAGAGAGCCGCATGCGCAGCACCACCGCGGATACTTCTTTGACAGCGCCGCGGCTGCTGTATAGTACAGTGCCGCTCTGTGGGGCACTTCGTTAGTGATGGGGAGGGGTTTCTGGAGACACAGAAACCCCCCCTGCGTGCGCACCTGAATGCCAGCAGATTCCGTAGCGCTTTACAATTGGGAACAAAAATTTATATAACAATACTCGGTAATACATACAGAGAGGTAAGAAGGCCCTGCTTGCAAGCTTACAATCTATGGGAATATGGTTTGATACACAAGGGTAAGTGCTACATCATATTGAATATTTGTCCAGTTAATACTAATTGGATGGGTGTCCTGGTCTGAATCTGTTCATAATTTCGTGAACATGCACTTACCATACTTAGCCTACATTTAAACCATCTTCCCACCCCGGCCCCACCTCTCCAGGTATAAGCGGGCCAAAAGAACCTGACCAGGAGTACATGTGTGCTAGCACTTTTCTGGGCAAGCGCAGAGCGATTTCACGAACGACACACTACGGAAACAGGCGCAGTACTCAGCATCAGACCTTGTGGGTTTATTTCATGGCAATTGTGGTTGTTTTACGTCAAGCAAATGTGGGGTGAAAAGTTTTGCCTCTTCTGAAGTTTGGGGCACACCTTTCTAAATGCATTCTAGGCGCAGAGGATCAGATAAGCACATTTGCACAACAATTACTCTCTAAACCTCCACATTCCTTGGGAAATGATTGTTAATGTGGTTCTGTGTATCAATTTCCAGGTAAATATAAGTTCACGTTGGGTGGATTAAGTTTTATGAGCAGTTGCACAATGTACTGCTCCTGGAAATACACTGAAATATATTCTTATTCTGAAATAAATGTTACCTGGGTTGGAATAACTGCCCCATGGACTAGTTCATCTTTTCGACAATCTAAATAACATTGTACTCATACCACGTTTGCAACAATATAGCCATAAAGGAACAAACACACAGAAATATCCCCCAGCACACTGCTATAGCCAGCAACAGATCTGCCATTTCTACTGTAGATAAAAATGCAAAAGTCTTAGTTGCACACATTTGCAAATGTATGTTGAAGCCACCCGCCACTCCACGGCGCTTTTGCTAATAGGATGGTCCTAACTCTAAACAGTGAAAGTCCCATATATTTGGGCCATACATATATGTGTTTTTAAATTGAGAGCCAACTTACCAAGAGGTACCCCAGAAGCTTCCATACAGCAATCCAATGCCAGTACTCCCCCTCAGCTACTGACATCAACATGCCTCTCCGACAAATACAGAAGTGGAAGTTGCTCAATCAATTTATAGGCTCATGGCAGGTGCTTGAAAGGGTGGGGTTATCCTAAAAGAAACAAGCACAGAGAAAGATCCCCAGCACACTGCTATAGCCAGCAACAGACTGCCATTTCTACTGTAGATAAAAATGCAAAAGTCTCAGTTGCACACATTTGCAAATGTATGTTGAAGCCACCCGCCTCTCCATGGCGCTTTTGCTAATAGGGTGGTCCTAGCTCTAAACAATGAGAGTATAACTATGCATACAGTACAGGCATTTTTAAATTATACAGATTAAAGGACACATTCTATTTAGATGAAAAGGTTCAAATATTATTTGTTGTGTCCTAAGTCACGTAATATGAAATGGTTCAAACCAACTTTGTTTTGTATTTAGAAAAGTAAATAAAAAAACATAAACCATCATAAAAATAGGTTGTATTTTAGTGATCATTTTATCAAGAGGCTCCTGCAATCGTCCAGCTTTACTCTTACATCTTGATGGAAACTTTTTTAACTTTAAAATTAAAGTTTTCTCTGTCAGACTTGATGGGTTTGTGGAATAACACACAGTGAGAAAGGGGAAAGCTGAAATTAAATTAGTGGAAGAGTCACGTTGTATTGCAATTATCTGCTGAGTCACTTTTATGAATGTTGTGAAGTTTATACGTCCCTGAAAATTTGCTTTATTTCATTGAGGAAAGATAAGAAAGACCGCATATGCTATATCAGGGGCTAATGTACAGTAACTGTCATGAACATTAACAGTTCAGGCTGAGTAAAAGCCTAATGTAAAACAACTTTGGTAAGTTGGCCTTTGGGAGATCCGGTTGGAGGTGTCCGTGTGGGGGCAGGGCTCTACGAATCGCATCATTTGGCCCCGCCCCCTGAACTGTCATCACAGTTTGTAGCCTATTACAGCAAGGGGAGGGGCCATGATGATGTGTGAATAACGCCCTAAGCCACGCCCCCACCACTTAACTAATGAAGTCGTCAGGAATCGGGAGGTTGCCCTGCTCTCCCAGGAGTCCGGAGCACTCCCAGAAATCCGGGAGTCTCCCGGACATTCCAGGAGATTAGGCAACTATGATATAAAGTTACTTAACCACATAGCATTTATCAGGAACAAGTATAAAACGATCCTTCTTCCTTTGTGTGTCAGTAACACCATAAGCCAGGGACAGACAAAAATCTGAAACTTAGGAGCCAGCAGGATGTTTTAGGAGCCGTCATGAAGAAAATAGCATACTTTTATCATTGTGTGTCTAGCAGGCTGTAGACATCTCATGAAATAGAAAATGATCCCTTACACCCCAAAACATGGAAACACATCAGAGCACTCAATATTTAGTTGATTATTTCAAATTCAACTTATACAAATACACAGAATATGACATACAAATAGGAACACATTGTATAAATTAGCTGTTGGTTCCTATGACACGGAGCTCATGTGATCACTCAGAGCCAATGAACTGAAAGCTGGCGACTTGATGATGTCACAGAATTCTTCTCAGTGAGCATGCTCTTGTCAGTACATTAGCTGTTCACTCTCTCATCGATACTCATCAATATTCATGGATACTTTATGTTGACATGTAAAAAGTTGATTGTGCACGTACTCAGGGTTGCCAGAATCACAACATTTCACACACTCTCCTGCTCTCTCCTACCTGTTCTTCTCACTTTCACCACCTGTGCCGCAGGTTTCTTTAGTTGCTGCTTGTCTGGATACTGGAATACTGGGGGCCCTATTTGGAAAAAAAATGGGTACATTTAGATAATTCCAAACAGCCCCGACGTTAAATCAATACCACTCACGGGAAATAATTAGACCTTCCTCCAGCCCCAACATTAAAATAATAGTATTCCTATGTAATAAATAAACCTATTGCCCTCCCTCCAAACATCCCCAGCAATAAATTAATAGTATTTACATTTCAGAAATATACCTATTTCCTGCAACCATCACTGCCATTAAATAATTCATTGTCACATTTAATAAAGAGACCTCATTCTCCCCAAACTCACCCCCACATTCAATAGCTCCCAAACCACCCCATCTTAAATTAATAGTCCCCACTATTACAATGCCCCACCATCACCCCACAAGCAAAATAGCACCCATTAATTAGCCACCACCTACCTCACACCTCATTGCCAAAAGCTCCCTGTGCCATCACACGCACATTACTGTGCCCCTTCATCCTCACCACGCTGTGCCTCTTTATGATCACACTGTGCCCCTTTATCACAACCACGCTATGTCCCCTTAAGTTCACACTGCGCCCTCCATGCTGCTTTTCCCCCCCTTCACCTGTCCCCCCTTCATCCCTCTGTGCCATGCTGCCCCCCCCCCTCTTATTCATCATCAAACTGTGCCTTTTTCTCCCCCCCTTCTTCTTCATCACCAAACTGCTGTGCATTTCTTTCCTTCTCCCTCCCCCCCTTTGATCATGCTGTGCCTTTCCTCCGTTCCTTTACTTACCTTTGTATTGCCTTCTTTCATCTTTCTTTTCTTTTCTTCTCTTCTGTCTTCTGTCCTCTTCTGTCTTCTTTCTCCTGTGTGGCGCTCCTCGCTGAATGTTGGGTGTGACGTGATGACATCATGCCCGACATTCAGAGCAAACGGAGGAGGGAAGATGCCGTCGCAGCGGTCATGTGAGTATTTGTATGCTCACATGATCGCGGCGCCGGCATCTACCCTATAAAAAAAGTTAAACAAAAGAAAGAGAAAAAACACCATTGGCAGTGAGGGCCCAGGCCGGGTCCAGGTAAATAGTACCCCCCCTCCTCTTGGCGGCCCTGCTTCACCCAACAATGCCAAACCTAAGACTGGAGGAGGGATAGCCTAGCAGGATCAGTCCAATCCAAAACCAATAATCTTCTAAAGGGCAGGGACAGACCTCTATATATATATTTGCACAAAAACTTTGGTTATAATGTCATACAAACGGACATGAAAACTGCGTCCTCCTTACTGTGAGGATAACTGCTAATCAATTCAATGAGACGGGGAATGTCAGGGAAGATGGGGTTATTTCTAAATATGATTCAGGATGTTTATAAATGATTTCTCTGCAGGTGTTCTGTTGAAGGGCAGACAAACCCTGTCAGCCTGCAGCTTGCTTTGTAAACGGTGCCTCTTAAACCACTTCAAAATATGTAAGATAAATCAGACTCTTACTATTATTTTGACACACATAGGTCTTCCACCTGTATCTCTTTAACTACTGTACAAATGTGTAACTCTGCAGCCGTCTCTGCAGATTGCCAGCTAAATACCTAACTCCCCTTTTAGAAGCCTGTGGAAAATACATATATATATTGTGAGAAAGTACAGCATTCACAGGAATCCGACACAGTTATTCTAAATTATTTTACTGTTTATTAGCAGTTGTCAGGATGGTAAACAGTTCCAACACTGGTTTAGCAATCATATCCAGTAACAGTACACAAAAATCCTCACCACCTACATCTGGCTAGTCATAACTTCCCTGTCTGCAAGCCGGCCACTTACTGGCATCGGTGGTCCCACCCATACATACAGACAGTGTCTTTATCCTCCACCCCAAGCACTACAAACACATCACAGCAAAGTAAACCAATCACACCCATGTGGTACACGTGTGTGTGTGTGCTCAAAGAGGAACTTAGGGAACCTTTAACCCAGTCTGCAGCCTGCTGCTGCAGACTGGCTGTGTTTTTAACAGTCCCCTAATAGGGGAACTGTGGCAAAAATGCCTCTTTGCTACAATATCTATAATATAAATGTCTAGTGGCGTGTGTTAGTCTGTCTGTGTGTGAAAAAAATAAAACCAAGCTGCAGCGCCACCTGCTGGGCGGAGTTATACACTGACCTACTAAATTCTTAGTGTGTGTGGAAAAAAAAAATCAGGAAGGGCTGAAATTTGGTATACTAAGATGTTTTTCATTTGTTAATTTAATTTGTTAATTGTTAAAAATGTTTAAAGATTTGAAAAAAATATATATATATTTCTTGAAGGAGAAGTGACAGTTGGGAGTGGTTGGTGGTTGCCGGGGGTGACAGTTGGGAGTGGTTGGTGGTTGCTGGGGGTGACAGGGGGGAGTGGTTGGTGGTTGAGGCCTGGGCTATGGCCCAAATGCATGACAAGAACCTTTTTAACACCTTAAGTAGCTTGATTTGACTAGAATGCATGAGTATCATGCACGGGTTAACTTGTATATATATATGTATATATATATATATATATATATATATATATATATATATATATATACATATATACATTGTTGCACATTAAATGTTTATTTTTCATTTTTCACATGAGCGAGGGTTCCATCTCCTGACATTTAACAAAGGTTCCCAACCCAATGTTTGATTTAAATACGGTGCAGAAAAAAAAAGCTGTTTTGCCATGAACGAGTTAGTAATCTCTCACTCAGGAATAGCTTAAGAACAAAATGCCCAGAGGACGCTTTATGTAAATGCTCTCGTCCCCTTTAATATCGCCGGCTTTAAAAAGCTATCTACATGCATGCTACACATTTATAAGAATTTCCTGAGCTCTTTTAGATCTGCATAATATAAAACACACAACGCCTACGGCCTTTTCGGGAAAATTATAGTCTGTGAAATGTAAGAAAGTGTTGTGATTTTATACTCTGTCGTTAGTAATGTCGTACACTGTACATTTTCAAGATCTCAGATCTTTCTTTTCTATCAACTGCTGCCAACGTCCCAATCCCAAACTTCTCTCACAATCTGTCTGAAGGGAGCCAGGTGAAAAATCAAACCTGATTCCTGATGAAAGCCAGCTAAGAACAACTTAAATTTATTAAAGTAAGTATTTATCCTATAGCACAGTTTAGGGGCAATGCAGTGATGGGTTTATATTATTATGGTTTTTTTTCTGTTATTTTAATATTTAGTTTTATCGCTCCACTAGAGAAGAGTGAACTTTTCAACCTGTTGCATGAAATATTCACCTCGTTCCAAATTTGTCCATTCAATTTTGCACTTTTACCATTCGAATTCGACCTAAATTATCCCCAGTCCTACGAACCACACCAGGGGGTAAATGTATCAAGCTGAGAGTTTACCGGCGGGTTTGAAAAGTGGAGATGTTGCCTATAGCAACCAATTAGATTCTATCTATCATTTTGTAGAATGTACTAAATAAATGATAGCTAGAATCTGATTGGTTTTTCAAACCCGCCGGAAAACTCTCAGCTTGATACATTTACCCCCTGGTGTGGTTCGGTAGGACTGGGGATAATTTAGCTCGAATTCGAATGGTAAAAGTGCAAAATTGAATGGACAAATTTGGAACGAGGTGAATATTTCATGCAACAGGTTGAAAAGTTCACTCTTCTCTAGTGCAGCGATAAAACTAAATATTAAAAGAACAGAAAAAAAACCATAATAATATAAACCCATCAAACTCTCAGCTTGATACATTTACCCCCTGATATTAATTGACCTTTGTTGTCCCATTCTTATTTATAGACTATATATTCCACAAAATGCAAATTTCCAATTATGTGCGGATTAGCACTGTGCGGAATGACGAAGAGGAAGTGGGCATCGAAGATTGTATACGAACACATCTGCCTCCTCTTTCGCCAAGAAATCTGATTTGCATGTAGTAAAAGCATATTGGGTTCACAATGCCGCTGTGGAGCATCAAATGTTAATACATCCTAGGAAGCTTGGCAGCAATGGGGGGTACCTACCCGAAGAGGGCATTGCATGAGTGTATGTCAGCCTCGTGTGATTGGTTCACATCCAGTCACGTGATACTAGCTTCAACCAAGCGCATCTCACTGCTGTGGAACCTCCCAGCAGATAGTCATCAATGATGCAAATTGTCCAGATGGAAAAACCATTGTGGGCAGCATGTTGGCTTAGTGGTTAGCACTTCCGCCTCACAGCACTCTGGGGTCATGAGTTTGGTTCCCGGCCATGGCCTTATCTGTGTGGAGTTTGTATGTTCTCCCTGTGTTTGCGTGGGTTTTCTCCAGGTGCTCTACTTTCTTCCCTCACTCCAAAAACATACTAGTAGGTTAATTGGCTGCAATTAAAAAATTATCCTTGTGTGTGTTAGGGAATTTAGACTTTAAGCATCAATGGGGTAGGGACTGATGTGAATGAGTTCTCTGTACAGCGCTGCGGAATTAGTGGCGCTATATAAATGCCTATGTAAGGCATGCCATGGTGAGCCAATGTATTGTGGGCAGGTTCTGAGTAGGTGGGACCCCGTAGATCATAAGAGAGCCATTTGCAGCTGCCTATTGGTCCAGTCTGCTAGCACAGCACCCCTGTGATTAATATTGTTTACCATCCGCCCCTGGCCTCAGAATTGTGCATTTTGCGGCTTCCAGCTGCTTCTGCCAAAGATATTTTGTAACGCCTCCTATATTTTGCAATAATTTGGCCACTGGGGGGCGCTGTTCCATTGGAGTCTGCGACTAATATCATTTTACGATGGCTGAGCAAACAATAACTCCATTATCACTCATGCTAAAGCCAATATTAAGAAAATGAAGGTGCTGTGTCCTAAATGTCCTGTCCCTGTGTTTTACTTAGTATATATAGAAAATCAAAGTGAAAACAAACTGCTTATAAATAGCATACATAGCCCCTAATAGAGACTTATGTTGGCGTTTCGGATGTCAAGGTGTCCTATCTAGCGTCCTCGTTACTACACTAGAGGGAGGAGGACCTGTCAGCAGTTTTTTTTCTACTGATGACTAAGTTTTAGATTATTAGTGGGGATATCAGCAACTGATGTACTTACATTCAGTCCCATATGCCTTGATTAGCAGCGACACAGAATAAGCACTGGGAAGTGCTATGATTCACCGTTCATAAATGATCCAATAACGACTTGGCTTTCTCTGCACTGGGAGATCCGCAGATCAGCTGTGGTTGCAAATTATTTTTTGCCTCTAATAAAAATTAATGAGTTGACTGTAATAACAGTCTTCTTGCCTCATTAATGCGCACAGAGAACAGCTTTGGAAAGAGAGAGATTTTTTTTAAACATGAAAATATTGTGAAAATGTTCCCTACAAATGTCTGCTTGTTAGTAATGAGGAACTAATTAAGAGAATGTTGGCCTACACCACGCGTTTAAAAAAAAATGATTAAGGATGCCATACTGGTCAAAATGCCTTTGATTTAATATCACTGAAAGCTTTCTTTTTTTAATGTTTCAAGTAGCATAGTGTTTGTTCTGTCTAATTAACACAACAGGAAAAATTTAATGTATTTTAAACTGAAAAGTCTTTGTCATATTAAGCAGTGCTTTTGATTTTTGACACATATATGAAAACTAGATATTCTTATAATGTCACTACTGTGTGATATTAAACAGTTTTTTTTAGATTTTGCAATCTGAAGCCTTAGGGCTAGATTTACTAAGCTGTGTGTTTGAAAAAGTGGGGATGTTGCCTATAGCAACCAACCAGATTCTAGCTATCATTTTGTAGAAGGTACTAAATAAATGAAAGCTAGAATCTGATTGGTTGCAATAGGCAACATCCCCACTTTTTCAAACCCGAAGCTTAGTAAATCCAGCCCTTAGAAATTACATATTCTGTGGTCAATGACAACCATTACATAGTAACAGTGACTGTGATATATAATTCAGAGATAAGGGATGGGCTAAAATTAATTTCATTTGGTATAGATTAATATCATTTTACATACACAATGAAAATAGATTTTCATTATCTTGAGATTATGCTCCTGTTTTTTTTAGGAAAGGAACTTTTAATGGAGAACTATAAATATTAAATAAAAATTTAAACATGTTATGTAAAATTAAATTTTATAGTTTTATTCACTTTAGTATGGAGTTGTACATTTTATAGCTTAGGGATATAACTGTTACAATTACTGATTAAGCCTGTGTCACGCTTAAAACTAGAGGATTAGGATTCCTGTTCATCAGTGAGGATGGGCACTGGCAGAGCTGAGGCGCGGAGTCTAACGGACTTCTCAATCCTCACCAGGTGGTATGGACATTACTGCCGGCAGCACGAAGGTCGTGGCCCTCTAACTGCCACCTGATGTGACGAGCTGGGAAAAGATGCCAGGAGGGAGGCACCAAAGCAGTAAGCAAAACCGGAGTCAGAAACAAGCTGAAGGACAAGGTCACAAGCACAGGTTCCAAATGAAAGACGAGCCAAAGCCTAGGTCACAAGCACAGGTTCTAAATGAAAGACGAGCCAAAGTCTAGGTCACAAGCACAGGTTCTAAATGAAAGACGAGCCAAAGTCTAGGTCACAAGCACAGGTTCTAAATGAAAGACGAGCCAAAGTCTAGGTCACAAGCACAGGTTCTAAATGAAAGACGAGTCAAAGTCTAGGTCACAAGCACAGGTTCTAAATGTAAGAAGAGCCAAAGTCTAGGTCACAAGCACAGGTTCCAAATGAAAGACGAGCCAAAGTCTAGGTCACAAGCACAGGTTCTAAATGAAAGGCAAAACAAAGTCAATTGACAGTAAGGATTAAACTGCAGCAAACAGCAGGGAAAGCTAGAGCAGAGAACAACTTCCTAAAATTGAGGAACATCATAACAAAACAATAGATCAAGTAAAACAATTGCATGTTCCTTGAATAAAATATATTGCAATTCACATGTACCCCTCTCTTTACATCTCCACTACCACTGTAATAATCGCTCTTCTGCTCCAAGTAGACCAAATTGGGACAGTGCGCGTACAAGTAGAGTGCATGGTCACATTACACAGCAGTGCGGCCACATCACATTAGGGCATATCATGTCCCCAGGTGGAGTGCCCAGTGCTCTTCCCTCATCAATGCCTCACACACCTCTGCTGGCACGCGCATCATTGAAGAAGCACCCACTAGCGGACTTATCACCAAACACTTGGAATTTCCCGGAATTCTGACAAAAGTCCTGATCTGCGGGACATTCCCCTCAAATCAGAACTGTCTTGCCTAAATTGGGACAGTTGGGAGGTTTGGCTAAATAAATAATTTTTTATTATATTTTCTGAAGTGGGGGCTGTATATATCATATAACTTATATTCTATATCTTTTTGTGGCTAAACCAATATTCTGGGGAGCACAGTGGCTCAGTGGTTAGCACTTCTGCCTTACAGCACTGGGGTCATGAGTTAAATTCCTGACTATGGCCTTATCTGTGAGGAGTTTGTATGTTCTCCCCGTGTTTGCGTGGGTTTCCTCCAAGTGCTCCGGTTTCTCCCCATGCTCCAAAAACATACTTGTAGGTTAATTGGCTGCTAACAAAATTGACCCTAGTTTGTGTGTGTGTATTAGAGAATTTAGACTGTAAGCCCCAATGGGGCAGGGACTGATGTGAGTAAGTTCTCTGTACAGCGTTGCAGAATTAGTGGTGCTATATAAATAAATGGTAATAATAATATATCTACTGCAATATTTTTATTCACAAAAGCTTTGTGTGTTTTGTTTTTATAAAATTCGGGACTTTTGCTATATTTATCATCTGTGTACTACCTCAATCTATATAAGACCAATAGACTTCATTTTACAGCAATTGATGTGTTTTTACAGTGTGTTTTTTACAGTAATAATTTGTATACAATTTTATTCATTTGTATTGTTCTCTCTGTATATTTATGTAAATCCATGTGCTAGAAACCTTTATAAACCTTTATAAACCTCATAAACATTAACCTTCACGACTTACGTTCCCCTCAATTATAATAATCAACCAATCAATCATTATTTAGGTCGAGCGCAGAATATTTTTGTGTATTTAATATTGACAGGTTGGACTTCCCTGATATTCCGCTGCTGACCTAATTTATCCTGTAGTGCGCTTCCCCTCCTTTATTCTTGATAAAAGTTACACTTATTGCCACTATAAGTGTTATTTAAATAAATAGATCACCAGGTTCTGCCAACCCCCCCCCCCCCCCCCCCAAACTCCCACCCTCCCCAGCAAGTCATGATAATGAGTGTTATCTCTGATCCCTTGTAGGAATATTTTTTACACGTTGGTTTTCTGCTCACTCACATCGTAGGTAGACATTTCCATTCAGTATTTTCCACAGTGAAATCCATTGTCACCAGACCCTGGGAAACATCACATTATCTGATAAATTATAATAAGTGCCTTCAAATTATCTTTTTCCATATTGAAGTGAAACAACATGAGACCAGCGAGTAATGTAAACTTTGGTGTTTTTTTCAGGAAAAAAAAAGCTTAAAATCTTATTTTGTTTTAAATCATAATAAAAAAAATCAATGCCTTTAAAGATTATAAAATATCAGCACTGCGGATTCTAACAATTTAAAAATATAAGAAACTATGAAAGCGTACATTTTTAATGAAGACTCCATAACTAAATGAATAATATTAATGAATCATAAAATAAGTCAATACGGTATAAAAACATTGAAATAAGTGGCGCAATAAGTCTTCTGCGTTATACAGACCCAATCAATAAAAATTACCGCGTTGTTTCCAAGAGGCCATAAACATTTATTCAATATACATTCACTTGTCAGAAAATAAAGTAAAATATAAAATGAATTGAATAGACATGCTATTATAAAATAAGACAGTAATAAGACTGACAATATTTTATAAGCAATATTGTACATCATACTTGCCAACTCTTCCTGAATGTCAGGGAGACTTCCTGAAATAGGGGTGATCTCCCTCACTCCCTGAAGAGTCTGGCATTCTCCCTGATGCTGAGCCAGTACAAGACGTGGTTGGCTTCACCATCTGTGGCATGATGACAGTTCAGAAATTGTGTCCTATGTCCATGTATTGATGCCTATGGAGGTGGCCATTTTCATGGAGACCAGGATTTAATCAAAGACTGACTGGTAAGACAACATGACTTCAGTAATGGAGACAGAAATGTAAAAGACACTTCAGTCTCCAGAGATTCATTAGCTACTTTTCTTTAACGTATAGTTGCCTACTCTCCCGGAATGTCCTGGAGACTCACGCATTTTTGGACGACCTCCCGCGCCCCCAGTGAGAGCAGGGCAACCCTGGTTCTCGCCCCCGCAATGGATGAGTGGTGGGGCTTAATGACGCGAATATTGCATCATCTTAGCCCCGCCCCCTGCTGTAATTAGCCAAAATTGTGACAATCGTTTAGGGGCATGACCAAAATGATATGATTCATCAAGCCCAGCTCCCGCACGCCCATCTCCCCCGGGATCTCCCTGAAGCCAACAAGGAAAAGTTGGCAAGTATGTTGTACTTATAAATATAGAAAAGAAGAAGCTGTTGATTTATGGAAAAACTTTTCCCACAGGTGGAATCCGGAGCCTCACAGATCCCTTTATAGGGGGTGCAAAGTGTCCCAAGTAAAGCTGATAAACTCAGCACAAGATTATCTTTAGTAATCTGTCAGACTGGAAGATCGAATCTGTATTTGGTGAATGCAGCTCAAGTCCTATTTAGCACCTCCCAGGTAGAATCTTCAACTCTGTAGCCAGCTGTATCATACAGAACCATAGCTAGTGTCCCCCATTCAATAAACAAGGCTTTTCATGGTATTTTATAAAAGTAAAGTGCAGTATTAAATAGTATTATAGGAACAATTATGATCAGGGACTTTCAATAGTTACCCTTACATTGCTTCACTTGTTGTACCAAGGAGATTCTTAGCATGTCATCCATCAAGAATCTATTTCCTTACGCGTTTCTCCACCAGGTGCATTGGAGGTTACATCAGAGGTTAAGAAAAGACTGTCAGTTACTGCATTTTAAATGTCCATTAACCAATCAAGATGCTTCTAGCATAATCAATGAACAACTTTAAAGAGGCACTAAGATGGACTCTGAAACATCATTTATGCCTGGAATATATATATTTATTTCAGTGGTGGGTAACAGGTGGCCTGTTGAGCCTTCATCTGCAGCGCCCCAAGCTGGCTGCTCTCAACCTTAATCTCTGCTTTGTTAAAGTAGAGAGTAAGGAAGATCGGGGTCAGCTTAATTCACGTGACCTCCTCTGTACAACGCAGGGAGGTCACACTGCATAACGGAAGAGGGGAGGTAGGAGGGAGTGAGTGCAGAGTGCTCATCCTCTGTGCAGTCCCCTTGGAGGTTGGAGGGCTGCAAAGAAGGGAGGAGAGGTGCCCATTGCTAATATATATATATATATATATATATATATATATATATATATATATATACATATATATATATATATATATATATATATGTGTGTGTATATATTTATATATATATATATATATATATATCTTAGGTGTGCACCATAATTGAGCGAGTTCTTGAGAGGCATCTGACCAAACGTGTGTGCATAAAAACGCGTTGTCTTACTGTCCCTTATTTGTTGCTTATTTGCACCTACCTGGAGAGAGGGACTTTGTTGAATATATTTAGAAAGAACTAATTTGTGCCACCTCCACTTTAAATATCTTTTCAACAAAATAAAATCTGGATTTTCTGGGCTGGGTACATAGTTCAGAACATTACTGCTCCTGTCTCACAGGAATCAGGAACATCTCCCTTCTCCTAATGTTCACACAACATTCTGTGCAGAATTATTTGTATTAAACATTTGTTACATCAGAATTACACTTGCAAGACTTAATCTTTCCCTCCAATCCATAAATTCTTATTTTTTTATCACTCTAAATTATGACTGATTTGTTGCTATGGATGGAAACACATTCACACTAGTCAATAGTTTATGTAATAATCCAACATTTAGTGGGATAACTTGTGCAAATGAGCTGAGGACATTATAATAGGGTCATCGTAAACTAAATAACCACACAAGATAAAAGTAACAGTGAGTTTATAAAATATTCCTTTAATTTCCTTTTTCTTTTTTTAAGCTCTACGTTATCTAATATTGGTCTAAGAGACTGATTAAAGAACATCCTCATGTATAGTTATAGTTGTAAGCTGAAGAGGAAAATGTAATTAGGTGCACACTGGGGGGTCTGTCTAGGACTCACACTTTAATGAACGGTTCTCAACACTAGATTAAAGTTATTTTCAAGTCCACAGATTCAAATCATCGACCTCCTGATGAATAAGATTGTTTAGTTTGCTATTTTTTGTTGTCAGGCAGGAGGAAACCCGGATAACTGTGCAACCACTTGTTAAAAACAGAAATTGTGCTTCACAATCTCTATACAGGGTTCATTTTTACACAGATATTTATCTTCCGACATGAACACAATGACCTACTGCTGTATTTCCCGGTTACTAGATAACTGAATTGACCTGGGCTGATTAAATAATTTATTTATTTATTTAATAGTATTTCAATAATTGTATATGGTATTAGGTGTTATAGTGGCTATAGGGCCCTGGAGGTTAGGGCCACAGTGATGACGTCCATCCTGAGGCCTGAACTGAAAGCCCAAATGGGGCTTCACTGTGGTTGTGCTGGTTCCATGCATGCTCGGAAGAGCAGAGGGGTAACATCATGAGCCGATGGACAGTCATCGATGTGCCCACTCCCCCTCAAAAAAAGTTTTGCTTTGGGGCCAAGCGATGGACTCCCCTGGTCATGTTCAGAGTTGCAGTTGAGGATGTATAGATGTGGGTAAAGGCTTCTCTAAACTCCAATCATAAAGGCAGATTGTTGTACTTGACGGGAAACTTGAATGTGGATTGAGGGAAGCAGCGCGTTACGTGACCAATGCCACATGTGCCACTGTTGCCTTTTGACTGAAGTTGGGGCCAGAGTTAAGGACTAAGGCTTGATGTTGTGTACCAGAGCCAGTGGGAGTTGTGAGAGAGAGGAAGCTTGGGGGTTGCATAGAGCATATTTTGCGGTTAGGAAATTAGTTATGACCTTGAGATCCAGCCATGCTAGATGAAGTTAACCTTACTTGTCAGGAAGTGGAGTGTCATGAGCACAAATGTTCTCTCATAGAGATATCCATAACTTAAGTTTATAGATCATGTCCACCCACCAGAGAGTACCGAGTGTCCTATCAGTCCCTGCCCCATTGGAGGTTATAGTCTAAATTCTTTACCCCACAAACACACACACTGGGGTCCAATGCTTCAAAGGCCAAATAACCTACCCGTGTTTTTGAATTGTGAGAGAAAAACAGAGCACCTGGAGAAAGCACATGTAACACATGGAGAACCTATGAACTCCACACAATAGTACCATGGTGGGAATCGAACCCTTGGTCCAAACCTGAATGCGCAGCGGTAACTTGTTTGCGTAGAACACCAACTGTTTCCTTAGGTGAAGAGGACTGAGCTAGACCTGGGTGGCAAGTCTCAGAGACAGATGCCCAGGCATATACTCCTACAACACCCCAAGCACACAGAGTGTAGCAGTTTTCTGGCTTGGGATTTTATTAATAAAAAATATAAAATACAGTGGCCTATTTATTAAGGCAAATTTTTTTTTTTTTATCTCCGTTAATAAAAATATCACCGTCTCAGGGGATATGCGCATGCTTGACCTGACTAGCTGGTTTACACATGGGCAGTGGAACGGAGACCCCAGCCTTGGGTTTCAGCTCCACTTTGCAAGAAAAAATGAAATAAAATAGTTAAAAATAGGTTTAAACTTAAATTTAAAAATAATGAAAAAGTATACACCTTTGCAAAAATGCTTTATTTAAATAATAAAGCATTGTTTTCATTCAACTTCATGATGCTTGTTAGATAGGTTTCCTCATCGGCACAGAGCTAACAGCTGCAGAATAGGTAACACAAAATGGATTTTAAAAGTATCAAAGATGCATAGAAGTATATGTTTGTCAACCAAACTAAACAATATTACTCCACCAGAGGCTTGGCATTGCTGTGTCTTCTAACCTAAAGCTCACATGTACCCTGTTGCTTTGGAAAATATTTATGTTTGGACATAATATATTTATAACAAGCCACTTGTTTAAAAGTAGACATGCCCTTTAATTATCAGTATATTGAAGCTATGCATATGGAAAGAAACAAAAGCACATTGATCTACAAATTATTTAGAGGTGGATATTCACAAGCTTTGATTTAGGTGGAGGTCAGGGTATAATTTTATTGTAAGGAACAATCTGCTATTTTCATAATGCAACCTACACATTTTGCATCACTCTGAAGTGGGAAAGCTTCATATGACTTTAGTGAAGTTAGTACATATTTGGAAAGCCACTTTCCCCTTCTCTAGTTATAACATTTCAGGAATGTGTACTGCTTTTGTGATTATGTTAGGGTGGTTACTGTCTGGCGTTAATAAAAAAAATGCCAGTTACGCTGCATGTCAAAATTGATTGCATTTGACAAGGGCTTTGTAAATAGCAAACTGTACCTGCAGTCAGGGAACATGGGGTCAACGGAGGACACGGCAATGACACCCTTGCATTCACGTGCAGGCAGCATCCAAAAGACACTGCTCATGACTACCGATCCTGACTGCAGGAGCGAGCAGATGTGGAATTTGGATGTTTGGAACCAATAGGGTTCCATCCTCCCTCCCAATGACATACATTTACTAGCATTATAACAGTGTTAATAAAAACATTGGGCCTGATTCATTAAGGATCTTAAATGAAGAGGTATCTTATTTCAGTCTCCTGGACAAAACCATGTTACAATGCAAGGGGTGCAAACTAGTATTCTGTTTTGCACATAAGTTAAATACTGACTGTTCTTTCATGTAGCACACAAATATCACCTTTAAATTTCAGTGTACAAAGTATTTGTGTGCTACATTAAAAAAACAGCAGTATTTAACTTATGTGCAAAACAGAATACTAGTTTGCACCCCTTGCATTGTAACATGGTTTTGTCCAGGAGACTGAAATAAGATACCTCTTCATTTAAGATCCTTAATGAATCAGGCCCATGATTCTTAACACCAGCGGGTACATGAGCTTATTTTACAAATCTGCACTGGACTATCGGGTACTGTACAATTCTATATCCATGCTTTATATATGAAAATAACATTTTTGAGTTTTGTTATCATGTTTAACTTTAGTTTAGCTAACAAATACTAAATATACATATAAATAAAAGGAAATGTCTAATTAAGGTTTATCTTTTATAATTGGTGATCTGATCTGTTGTATTTTTTTCCAGTGATTAGGAGAATATATTACTAAGACTCATTGGAGGTGACCTTCAATTCATCATTTAAACACAGATCAGCTCCGATTAATGTAACCATAAATTACTCCCATAACAATGGAAATTAAAATGCTCAACACAGAAATTGCTTCTATGAAAAGGGTTGGCTTTATGGTTAGGTATATAAGGTACCTGTTCTATAGGCGCTGGCAGGACAAGGGCGACTGAACCATAAAACTTCCACCCATATAATAATTAACTCTGTCTTCCTTCCTCTTAAATTTCTCTTGTTCTCTTTATTCAAAAATTAACAAAACATTCTTATAAGATAAAGTCTTGCAGGCATAAGAGTATCGCTCTCTCCCATACTCCGTGCACCAAAATCCATTTTGATCAGCGCTACATAATACGTAACACCGCCGCCCTGCTGCAGAGACAGAGCACTGCAGCTCTACGCTAGTACACAGAGCCCTATATGCATTTATTGTGTTCCCATTGCTTGTAATTTTATGTCATTTTCCATGTTTGAAATAAGATTTTACAGTATTTTTCACACTCAGAGATCATATTAATGTATGTATTTGTTCATGCCCTGCTGCAAGTTTTATGAAATACATTGACTTATCTTTCTGGCTTCCATCTGCAGCTTTATCAAAGGCCTTTGACTCGTTAAGGCTGAGTTGTTTATTTTCAATGTCCTTGGATACAGTGCAGATCAGCTCTGTGCAATGGATAAAACTGTAATAATATCATTAGTTATTTATATAGCGCCACTAATACCACAGCGCTGTACAGAGAACTCTCTCACATCAGTCACTGCCCCATTGGAGCTTACAGTCTAAATACACACACAGACACAGACAGACAGAGAGAGACACTAAGGTCAATTTTGAAAGCAGCAAATTAACCTACCAGTATGTTTTTGGATTGTGGGAGGAAACTGGAGCACCCGGAGGAAACCCACGCAAACACGAGGAGAACATACAAACTCCATATAGATAAGGCCATGGTCGGGAATTGAACTCATGACCCCAGTGCTGTAAGGCAGAAGTGCTAACCACTGAGCCACCGTGCTTCCAACCATAATACCAATATTTACCTAGATAAAAAAAGTGAAAAATACAAACTTAAGCCAGAAATATGAAGCAATATATAGTATGCATGTCTAGTATGGTATAGTATAAATTGTAGGAGGATGTGTGCTACCAATACACACAAGTCATATGAAGGTGAAATACCTTTTTAAGGAAGTCAAATCAGATAGTAATAAAATAACACATGGGAAAGAGATCTAGGCCTAGGAATGGTGTATAATAACAAAATCATTATACCATGAAGTTATTTTAGTCATCTGACATTACAATGGAAGTGTGTAATTTGAACTACTTACTTTGACTTTGATTTGTCATGCAGAACACCAACCCCAAAAAATTAAAAGTATCCCAAGCCTATCATTAAAGTAATAAAACCTATCTATGATACTTGAAAATATGTGGATGGTTTAGTTAAAGTTAAAGCAAAAGATTCTGCAAAACTTAATAAGGCAAAGAGATTAAGGGCTAGATTTACTAAGCTGCGGGTTTGAAAAAGTGGGGATGTTGCCTATAGCAACCAATCAGATTCTAGCTTTCATTTATTTAGTGCTTTCTACAAAATGACAGCTAGAATCTGATTGGTTACTATAGGCAACATCCCCACTTTTTCAAACCCGCAGCTTAGTAAATCTAGCCCTAAGTTTACATATACTATGTAAAAGAGCAGGACTGCCACAAAAAGTACAGATTGTAAAAGAATACATGAGATTATTTAAATTGAAAACACATAGAAATGATAAGACACACTTACAGATAATTCTAATTATAAAGAAATGTGGTTACTATTGATCACAAAAGGAATAAATTATTAATAGAAAAGAACCCAATTACACATGAAGAGATCTATAACATATTATACATGAAGATCACACACTGACACAGTAATACAAAGTAATTAAATTAATGCTACACAAAGTGGTAATACACAGATTCTAATGATAAATATGAGACTATCCTGACAAATTATGAAGTAAACACAGGTTCAATGATTTATCAGCAATCATTTACGTGACTTATATTTAGTAAGACAGTTAAAATAAATTCAGAAATCTGTTAAATCAGTTGATACAAACTTAATATGTATAAATATGGATCAATAGCAAATCTAAAAAAATAATAACTTGCACTGCGAGTGTGATTACAATGCCAGACAATGATCCTGTTGAAATCAATAGGGTCATTATTGAGCAAAGCGGAAAATGCAGTTGCAAGTTGGCCACTATTTGCATGTGTGTGGTTGTCAGGCGCCGTCCCCGCTGTTCTTCCACTCGGCGGGGACGGACGTCTGTCTCTTCCACTCAACCCGGTCTGTTGCTTGGCAACAGGAATGCCACGCCCCCCCAGCTCCGTCGGGCGCATGCGCCCAGCTCAGTCCCGTTGCTAGGCAACGGGACGTTAGTATCAGCACACGAGTGCCTGATTCCTCCAATCACTGCCACTTCCTGCCTCCTATTTAAACCTGGCTCTGGCGCCATTAGGGTGCCAGAGTAACAGGTTATCTGCCTCTAGCTCCCCTGTGTTTGCTCCTCCATTTGTGACCCGGCTTCCTCGATCATTCTTCGGATTCTACCTCCCTGTTGTGACCCGGCTTGCTGACCATTCTTTCTGTGTACCCCACTGCGTTCCTGCGACCTTGGCTAGTTTTGACGATTCTCCTGGATTCTCCCTTTGTACCACGCATACCGATTGGCTTGACCTGGACCGTCTGACCCTTCTTTCACTACACCGGCAACTGACTAATAGGACTGCGACCTGCGTACCCTGTGCAGCGTAGTCCAAACCTCCTTGCAGGGGTCCCTGGTGAAAACCAGGGGTACGTTAGACTCCGCACCTATTAGCTCAGTAGCGCCAATACCGGTTAGTGTTCCTCTCTATTTGGGCCTGACAGTGATCATCACAAACAGGTCATAATGAAGGCTGATGTCATTCAGCCGCTCAACTCAAGAGATGAACGATTGGATATCGCCCTATCTGTCCATTTACGCCTGTGGCCAATTCGAACAAAGATCCTGACGCTCAACTCCTGGGTCCAGCGGTGGGATTGTCCCAATGACACATCCGGTTATGCATTCTCCCCACCTGGCACTAGTAGTCTATTTCATTTTTACTTTATGGAGATTATTTACACAATTAGTTACGATGTTTACTCTTTAAAGTAAATGCTGTTTATTTTTTAAGGTTTTCTCTTCATAAAGGAGCCAGTCTCACTATTCTGTACAAAATAACCTATAGTCAGTACTGTACTGTACTGTCCTAAGGTGAGATTTATCCGAATGGGGAAAAGTATTTCATTGCTGTGTTCCTCTTATCTTTGAAAGAGCTGACTGTTGGCGTTTACAATAAGATGCCTTCATTCACAAAATTGTAGGTATGCCAATACAAAACTTCTGTAATGTATTTTTGTAGGAATGGAGTTCTTATAAGAAGAGTACGTTTGAAAATTGACATTGCTCGTTCCCACAAAGAGAGCGCAAGTATATGGTGGAACGGGAGAGAGAAGGGGGCGATCTAATATAGGCCAAATACAGCAACGGCATCACCCAAAACAGACCATGACGGAGATGCATATATACCTGCCGGGAGCAGTTTCTTTTGCACCTCTTCGAGGACTGGTGCTAATTCCCACTGTTGGTGATCATGGTCACTAGTACCAGCTAGTCACGCCTGATTGGCTGATTGCAAATTTCTTTGGAAGTTGATTGGTGCTTTCTTTATTGATCGTGCCTATAATATAGTATTTTGTGGCTATACCTTAAAAATTATGGTATAGCATGATATGGAATATTGTATCTGCTGTATTATAGAGGGTATTTTTTATTTGTCTGCAAAATCACATCCATGTGAAGAGGACATGCTTTTCAAAGCTGTGCTTCAATATACATGTAATTATTTTATTACAAAATATTTACCATAACTCCATAGATTGTAAGCTTGCGGGCCGGGCCCTCTTACCACTCTGTCTGTATGTATTACCCAGTATTGTTTTATTACTGTTTGTTCCCAATTGTAAAGCGCTATGGAATTTGCTGGCGCTATATAATAAATGTTGATGATGACGACGATAATTTTAAAATAAAATGACATTCTGATTGTTCTATTATTTAGATCCATTGATAAATGCACCCTCTGGACCTATTACATTTGCATAATTTATGAGAATATTATTATTTTTCTTTACTGTGCTTGTCTTATGTTTTTATTGACAGATTGTGTTTTATACCAGATGTTTTGAATCAATAAACCATTCAAATATATATATATGTCTATAACTGCAGATTTGGAATAGAGTAGGAAGTGTCCACTAGGAAATTAAGTCATAAGGCCCATTTATGATTCAAAATCAGAGTCAGATTTATTAAAGGGCAAAGATCCCCATTTCCAGTGGAAACTGATATTTTGGCTAGTTATAGTGCTCATTTTCACTTGACCCCAGTTATCACCTGCAATAACCCTGCTGGCTGTAAGATTTGACGGCTTTTGCTGACAAAGGTTTCTCTATGTATTATGGATAGAGAATGGTTATACCACTGTGATACCAGTTCTGTTTTTTCCACCTGGGGATGGAGATAACACACCAATCGCATTTCAGTTCCAATGCACATTATACAGCCGGCAAGCCTTAATCGGAGAGACTAGCCTGGGCGATGTTAAAGCTATGGGCCAGTGTAGATCAGTGCCGGCGTCAGACAAAAATGGTCTATAACAAGCAGGCTTAAAACTCCAACAGACAACAAAAAAAACATACAGAGCACAGTAATGATAGTGTGCTGCTGGCAGCCTTATAAAGCCACCTGGAACCAAACCCGATAAATCAATCACAGTGCTGATCAGTGATGCGAAGACTGGCTGACATGTATTGGAATGCCTCAATCTACCATTGTTTTTATCCCAACCTCTGTTCATAATCCTGGCAACTTTATTCCAAAAGGTTCTGGTTTGCATAATATAAACAATAGTGTTTATTTACTAACCGCAAAATATGTGAATGTACAGTGCATTATTTATACATAGATGCACCTATATTTCAGGCTAGATATTGTTTGTACTGGACCTTCTTTAATTTTTTAAATTAATAATGAGAATGAGGGGACTTTCCCGCAAAAAATGTGCATTAGTGGAGCACAGGGAGCCCCATCGAAAGCACGTCCTTTTCCAGGAGATAAAAGCCCATTCAAATGCCCACCTCTCAAATGTCTTTTATATATCTCTTCCTAAAAGACAAAGTTTTGTTCTTGCACTTATGGGCAACAGGTAGTGTATGACTGTGCCAGAAGATCATTGTTGTGTAAGTGACCTGGTACTGTGGCAAGTTTTGCGCAGGTTATTACTGCAACTTCAATTTCTGTTGGAATCTATAGGGTCATTATTGCTCTTTTGAAATCCTCAGACAACTGTTGAGAGGGTCCAAGGTTGTTGAAAGTAGATCTAAAATCCCACCCTGAAGAGTATCTGTACAACGCTGCAATTGTTTTCACTAGACTAACTGAGGTCTTGATAAGTCAATATTTTTTAGGCTCAATTACTGCTTGAACAAATATACTAGTGAATCATCTGGAAAGATATATCATGCTTGCAATTTGTTGTTTAGATTTTAAATTGCCCTTGTTGATGGCATTACCTGCTTAATTTGACTGACATTCGATGCAAATGAGTAAGGAGATGGATACAACAATATTATAGTTCAAAATGAAAAATGGTTTCTATTACTTTAGTTACCCTTCTGTTGACAACTGTTAATATTTACAAAGTGGCCAGGGGTAGAACTAACGTGGTAGCAGTAGGTGGAGCTACAATGGGGTCCTTAGGTATGGGGGGAGGGTCCTCCTATGTCAAAGCCCCATGCATCAGCAGTAGGTCTGCAGACAATTTGTCACATCTTCTGGTTTACAGAAGCTCCCTCTAGTGATCAGGCCAGGCTGTTGTCAAATAAGCAAAAAGAAGCTTGTGATTGGTTAACAGTTAAGGCTGCTTCCCATTGCTTACTCTAGTAGCAGCCTGACAAGTAAGGGGAGCTTCAGTAAGGGTACATGGGTGCCCTTCCAAAATTTTGATATCGGTTCTACATTGTTATGTGGGGGGAGACATTTAGGGAGTTATGCTTTAAGTGTTTTTTTAAGTTATTTGTTGGGAGGTATACACCATGTAATGACACATAAACAAAAAGTATAATTTAAATGCAGCAAGAAGTATGTGGATATCAATATCAGTGTGATAGATATTCTCTATCTGACTTACATTTTTCCTTGACAAGTGAGAGCTGTTAACAGATGCTTCCTAATTTGGCAGGGGACTGAATAATGCTTTAGAGACCTGATAATTCATTTAAATTGTTCTGACAGAGATATAATATGCATAAATAAAAACGTTCACATTTGTAGGCTAGAAACTTAGCCAGGAATTTTTTTTTACGGATCACAGACTCAGAGGCAATTTGTAGTCGAACATCGTGTGGTACATTTAGAATTGAAACGGTAATTGTTACGTAAATGTTGTTCATTGAAATTCCGTCAGGTGTCGGGGAGAAGTGAGAAACCAGCGTGACAAATATTATGGTCATGTCTCGGTTAATAGCTTCATATTTACAGGCAATTCTAAAATACTTGCTTTTATTTGAAGATACCTATAGACATCATCATCATCAGCATCATTTATTTATATAGCGCCACTAATTCCAAAGCGCTGTACAGAGAACTCACTCACATCAGTCCCTGTCCCATTGGAGCTTACAGTCTAAATTCCCTAACACACATACACAGACTAGCGTCAATTTGTTAGCGGCCAATTAACCTACTAGTATGTTTTTGTAAGGTGGGAGGAAACCCACGCAAACACGGGGAGAACATACAAACTCCTCCCAGATAAGTCCATGGTTGGGAATTGAACTCATGACCCCAGTGCTGTAAGGCGGAAGTGCTAACCACTAAGCCACCGTGCTGCCTACAAACGTTACATTGACTGCACATCTCTTTCGAATAACTAGATAATCATATTGAGCAAACCAAGGAATTCATGGGAAATTGAGCTCCACGTCATTCATGTGTGTGACCCAGGGGCTGGCAAATGTTAGACCGGGTGGGCGAGACTTGGCTCAGTAGTCTATTAGGAACGTTTCAAAGGTAAAATAATGCATGTAGCCCAGCCCAAGGTAGCCGACTATCTGACCTGTCACTTTTATACTTATTAATTAGATTGCTTTAATGCTTAAACATTTCCGCAATATCCACTTTTCGAGAGTTCTAATAAAACCTCCTAATAAATTAATAGTGCTGAAGGTCAGAGGGGACAGGTCAATCCTTTTCCATAATGATGTTTGGATCCAAAACCTTGGACAAAACACACATTATTTTTAAGGCTTTGTAACCTAATGGCCTGATAAGTAATAGCTGGTGTAAAACATGTTTAATCTCTGATGCGATGGAAAAGGTGCAGCCTAATATAACCGCAAGCTAATAAATGGATGATAGCAAGACACAAAACATTTCAAGAATAAGATTATCTGAACAATAATGCACAGTAGTAATACTTGAAGATAACAGGACAAGGCAATAGTTTCAGTACAATAGATGACTAACCAGTAGTAATGTTGACGCTTTCATTTGTTAAGTACAATAATATACTTGCGTCTTAATAAGAAGAATGAGGATGTACATCAATATCACATCACTTAAGTATTCCTTGCTTAAAGCACAGGTTAGTGATGGTAGTAAAGAGGGGATATAACTTTAATTCGCCTGCTGGTGTACACCCTGATACAAGATACTGAATACAGGAGACTGGACGGCATGGAGAAGCAAACAGTAATGGCAAGTGTACATTCTGAGCCAATAAGAGGGCTTAAATTTGATAAAGATGATCTAGTAATAAACTGTATTGCAACCTTAACGATAACACAATATGAAGACAACGTGCAATATGGCAAAGACAATAGTAATGGGAGTTGTAGTCTAGTGTTATGAAGATGACACAAGACTACACGGTGGCTCAGTGGTTAGCACTTCTGCCTTACAGCACTGGGGTCATGAGTTCAATTCCTGACCATGGCCTTATGTGTGAGGAGTATGTATGTTCTCTCTGTGTTTGCGTGGGTTTCCTCCGGGTGCTCTGGTTTCCTCCCACACTCCAAAAACCTACTGGTAGGTTAATTGACTGCTAACAAATTAACCCTAGTTTATCTGTCTGCGTGTGTGAATTTAGACTGTAAGCCCCAATGGGGCAGGGACTGATGTGAGTGAGTTCTCTGTATAGTGCGCTGTATAAATAAATGGTAATAATAATAATAAAATAATTTGGTGAGTGATACACCCAGTCCTGGATAATTGATTCATGGTACACCAAAAAAATGCTGTCTCTTGAACAGATGTAGGTCAGTACAATGGAAAAGGGTTAGAGTTGTCCATTTGGCAATACACAATATTACATGTATAGGATAAGGGGAGGAGTAGTCCACGCAGTGTAAGGCAATGGAGAGGTATATCTCTGACTCAAACAGTAACACGGCTGTGCCACAGGCCAACGACTGCGGCTCTGGTGAAGTGCACAATTAGACAGGTTACTCACCCATGCTGCAGATACTGACCAGTTCTGGAAACCTGGAGGGGTCTTTAAACTTCAACCAAAGCCTTGGACTGGCCCCCAGTGACTCTCCTCAGCAAAAGGCTAAATAGGCAGCAAGGAACCTGGGACAATGATAAAGAGACAGGACAAGAAGCAGATATTATTATTTTAACAACCAAGAAACAGTATCGGTTCAGCATCAACGAAATTAATTCTATTGACAGATAATCAATCATATTGTGTGTATACAGTATAACAAGTCTTTGGGCTAGATTTACTAAACTGCGGGTTTGAAAAAGTGGAGATGTTGCCTATAGCAACCAATCAGATTCTAGCTATCATTTATTTAGTGCATTCTACAAAATGACAGCTAGAATCTGATTGGTTGCTATAGGCAACATCTCCACTTTTTCAAACCCGCAGTTTAGTAAATCTAGCCCTTTATGTTAAAACAACAGACATATCCCTTTAATAATATTGCTGCAAGTCTAACTAAATAGTTTCTGATGGAAATACAAGTACAATGTCTGTGAACGGCTGACTCATTATATCTGCTTGGATTCCTCTTATTATCCTGTTCCAGTATCCAGGCCACGTAACTCGCGCACTCATCCAAAATATTTCTCTGCCCTACTTAGGACTTTCTATTGTGTGTATCCAGGTGTTCAGAAAAGGAGAGCACAAAACTGACAGCACGATGATCTCAGCAAATGGGATTTTTTAGTTGGGGGGGCAGCTCTGTCCTGGCCCCAGCTCAGAATACCGGTCAGAGGTTATTGAAGTGGGGGGTAAATGTTAAATTATCTGTGGGTGGGATGACCTAGGAAAATCATTTTGGAAGGGATGAATCACGTACTGCTGCTATATTCTATTAGCATTAGTTGTATATTCTGTATAGTCAGTTTTACCAGTAGCGTCTCCCTTCTCTTCAGCTCGTGTTATGGAATGAATTAATATTTTTGAGAATTCAGTCTATCAATTCACAAGGAACCATTGATATGTGCAAACTATTTCCTCCTTTGTAGCCTTCCTTCCTAGAGCACTTTGCGCAATTGTGCTTTAACGATAAGGAAATTACGGGCTAGATTTACTAAGCTGCGGGTTTGAAAAAGTGGAGATGTTGCCTATAGCAACCAATCAGATTTTAGCTGTCATTTTGTAGAATGTACTAAATAAATGACAGCTAGAATCTGATTGGTTGCTATAGGCAACATACCCACTTTTTCAAACCCGCAATTTATTAAATATACCTCTTATTATCTGATCATTTTATTCTGAGAGTGAACTCAACTGACTCACATGTTCTGCAGCTACTGTCACTTCTATCACTATTCCCCTTCTAAGCCTGAGTACACACTAGTGGTTTTTCACCCGATCATTGCGGAAATTACACGATAAACGACCATTAGGTCAGATATCGCATTAGTGTGTACGCTCCCACAATCATGTTTTATCGTTCCAAAGCACATTATATCATTCAATATTATATACGGACTTAAAATCTCTATAAACGATGGGACGATGTCGGGCAAATCCTGCAGTGTGTACACACTCAGGACCGGCAGTGTCCATAGATCTCTATGGAGTGTGCAGTCAGGATCTTTTCAGCCGATGGTTACGACAGATTAAGAGCACAGATCTGAAGGTAAATATCGTAAACGTGTATAAGGGTGTACACAGGAATCGGCTGCTGATCAGGACTTTCAGTCATTGGTAATATCATTAATGATATTGCATTGGGAGAATTTTTCTGTATTGTGTACCCAGCCTTAATGTGCCAAGATTTCAATTATGTAAATCGAGCCCTAGATATAACCAAACTAAAAGTGCCCCCATCACCTATATATAGTGAAGGCAGTGGTTTTATGGCCTGAATTAATATTCATAAGAATGAGAATGTATCTATGCACATTACTGAGGCACAAATAACTCTTACCGGCCTACTCTCCCGATATGTCCGGGAGACATCCCTAATCGTGTCGCCATGGCCCCTCCCCCTGCTGCACGATGACGAGATTCGCTGCTTTGAACTTTGGGGGACACACCCATGATGACCTGAATCGGGTGCCACCACCCCCCCTGCACTTCCCACTCTGGGATCTTCCAGGGCTGAGGTAAAATAAAGTCAACAAGTATAAAATAATGACATCAAATATGTAATAATGTTGGAGAAGGCTTTTCAAATGTAAATATCTAGAAACTCACAGAAGGGCTCACTCAGACACAAGAGTTCACACTTACATGAGAATGTTTCAGGAACACAGCCTAAAGTTTTTTTCCTCTTTAAAACAATAACACAGAACACAGTGAGAAGGAATTAAATGATTGCATGACTAAGGGCTAGATTTATAAACTGCGGGTTTGAAAAAGTGGAGATGCTGTATATAGCAACCAATCAGATTCTAGCTGTCATTTATGTAGTTCACTCTGCAAAATGACAACTAGAATCTGATTGGTTGCTATAGGCAACATCTCCACTTTTCAAACCCGCAGTTTAGTAAATATACCCCTAAATGTATACTCAAGATCAGTTTAGGTGCATTCGCTTGAACTTTTTAAGAGTAATTTACTAGCCACAAAAAACGCAGAACCGCACTGCTTTTTTATTTGTGATAGTGTGCCTAATTGTGACTTGTACTCCAAATGCATTTGAGTTGTTTAAATTGCCGCTATCAAAGGGGCACGTATCTACATTTGCAGGGTTATGGCTCCTCCTCAAAATGCATTTTACTTTTTAATCTAGTTCTTATAAACACAGGGTTAAAAATGTCATTCTTTCTTTCTGAACTTACTGTTCTTTAAAAAAATATATATACAGTATATATATATATTAATAGCTAGGGAAAACTGTAACACTACATTTATGAATTCCATCCACGTTTGTAAATGTGTAGAAAACAAACAAAAATATAGGAAAAATATATAATATAGAGCAGAGGGTACACTGTAATTGTTAAAATGGGGTCTACAGAATTACAAGTGTACTGGCATACTCCTCACCATACTTACCAACATAGGCTAGTTGTTTCCTGGGAGGTCTGGGGGGCAGGTGGGTGTGTGGGGGCAGGACTTGAAGAATTATGTCATTAGCCCCGCCTCCAAAGCGATCATCACTAGTTTGGACCAATAAAAACAGGGGGTGGGGCCACGATGACATGTGCACGGCGTCACTAAGCCCCGCCCCCTCCATTTAATTTACAGAGGTGTCCGGGAATCGGGAAAATTGTCTGCTCTCCGGGAGGATTCGCAGAAATTCAGGAGTCTCCTGGACATTTCGGGAGAGTAGGCAACTATGCTCCTCACTGGTCACTGGTGCCCCTAGTTCCTAGTGAATTGATGGACTGCATTCTGATACATAATGGCTCACACCACTGATGATCAATGCAAATTTTTGTAGAAAGTTTGTTATATAGCATGATACTATATTTTATACACTTTATAGAAAAATATAGTCATACTAAAAACTACTTATATTTGAGGGTGTAGTTTATCTTTTAAGATGTTTCCAGAGAGTTACTCTATAAAACCTCCGGGGTCCACAGAAAATTATATCATAAATATGTTACTAGATCATATAAGCTGAAATTGGTAGAAAGTCTTCCAATTTCAGCCCCCAAGGTAACAAGTGCTTACTTTCCACAAGGCTCACATTAAATTCCCACAAAAATCATAAAGCCCGGACTCTGATTCTTTAACACAGTAAATTGTGGCTTCTGTAGACTGTAATTCAATAGGTAGACTTTTATACTGTCTAATATACCATACCTACAACTGAGACGTCAGTCCCCCTATTGTTTCATGTTTTACTCTTAAGATTCCGGGTGGTCTTACTTCTTTACTTTTCCAATTAAGTTTACATATTCCAGGATCCATTTAGTAATAGCAAAACACTGGGCTATAACAAAAGCCTTAAAAGCAATGAGAATTGAAAGGAGCTTAAACTGCAAATACATGGTAATTCTATATGAAAAAGCATATTGTAACATTCACAAGTATATGTTATTTTCTAGTCTCATGCGAGAACGTGATATTTGACATTGGGTGTAATCTTATTAGCTAGCTGAGTTTTACTGTCCGTTAAACTTTTTCCATTTTAGGCTACAACTGGTTACTGGTTTATATGTTTGTGGGTCACCTAAAAATGCATAAACTGGGAACAGTAAAAACATGACTTTAAAGTGTAAATTAATACCACTTTAGGATCTCCATTTAATTTTCTCCTTGGGCTAGCTTTGCTTATATCTTAAATTAGTCATGAGGTGATATCTGGACTTTTTATTACATGTGACACTTTTGTGTATTTGAATGTTTTGCTGGTAATTTGTTCAAAATGCACTTAAAAATGTGATTTTTTTTTCACCCAGAAATGTGATTTTTTTAAAAAGTGTTATCTAATTTACTGTGGATGTGGGTGCGTGAGTAAGTGCACATACCTCACAACCATGCCCCGTCTTCATATTGGGAAAGAGGGCGTATCCACATTACAATGGGGCGTGTCCACATCTCTATAGGGGCGTGTTCACAATACTGGGGGTGTGGCTAGCACTTTTGAAGAACTCTCCTCTTCTCCAAACACCGTTCATTGCCATGCGCACTCATTCACCATACCATGCAGATGATTGAGCTCCCAAATTCCCCACCCGCAGAACAAAGTTGTTCCGATTGGGAGGGCAGGACAGAAATCGGGACAGTTGGGAGGTATTGGGTGCAGCCTAAACTCAACAAAAATGCCCCCCTGACACCATCAAAACATGAAAAATTGTCCATCCCCTCACACACCGCTATCTTGGAAAATCCCCAGGCTTACTTGTAGCAACGGGCGCATTTGCACCTCACTTTTGTAGTTTTGTAAATATACCTCTCTTCTTTCCTGTATCTATCCTCACTTGGCCAGTGCAGAAGCCTTGGTTAGAGTGACAGTCTTCTAGGTCCTAGAAATGCTATCTGATGTGGTAAATGTCAATTTTTCCCGCAAGGGGTGCATCCAGAATGAAACCGCCACCCAGATAACAACTGGCCAGAAAGTGGACCGCTGGAGGCTAACACAACTTATGATGAGTAATTAAGAAGGCAGCATGGTGGCACAGTGGTTAGCGGATGTGATTGACAAATATTCTCTGTATATAGCTTTGTAATATGGTGGCACTGTAAAAAGGAACACATTCGGTCTGTTATGGGAAGGTGCTTAATTTGCAAATTAAAACATATTGGCTTACTCTTTAGAGTAATGGAAAACCATTCAATTTGGTTTTACATTAGTAAAGGAGCATAATAATTTGTTGCTAAATCCGCCAAACGGTTTTCTGAAGTGAAGCGAACAGCCCTCATCATAGAATTGTGTCTTAATCCTCTCTATGACTAATAAACCTATCGAGCAATTAGAAGTATATTAATACCAGAGTATTGCTTGCGTCTGGCTCAAATTAATATAAGGCTGTTGCCGTAGCAATATTAAATATGACCATTGCAGATTACATTGGTCATGATTAAAGCAAGAAATATAAGACTTTCATATTTTATTTTTGAACGTTATTAATTTAAGCATTAATAAGAAAAGAACAGATGAAATATACAGCAAGAAAAATGGTTTTGTAAATTTCTCACATTGGGGGTGATTTAGAGTTGAACATAAAAGTTGCCCGTTTGTGTAGGCATTAATATGTATCTTCACCAGTGTGCCCCTGATCTGCCAAACACCAGTGCCCACGTGTTTTAAATATGGCAGCTCAACATTTGTTTGCATGTGCAATCCCAAATTTTTGGCAAGAGACGTATTAGTGGAGCACAGATGCACTTCAGTACAACTTTAAACTCTCACCCATAATCTTAATTTATCTAGATACATAACAAGGCAAGTTAAACAAAATATGTCTGCAATCATTAGTATAAAAACTGCAAACAGCTTTCACCATAAAGATGAAAATGTGTATATCAAAATAACAGGGGACACAAGTACTCAATTACACTGTAGATAAGTAAAAAAGTTGAAGGGGGTGGGGGGGGGGGGGAGAGGAGTGAATTAAAGAGATCACCACCTCCCAGAAAAGTTATTGGAGAAGAAAAGGATCACACTGTCTATGTAGAGTCAGCCTGTATCTCAGTCAGTGCCTTATGAAAACTTGTTTGATATACGACCATTGGAATCAACGCTGTAACCAAGTCCTTTATTTGGGAGGTTATGATATCACCCATGGCCTGGAGAAATTGTATTTTAATGTGAAGTCCAGTGAGTGTGGGTAATGCCACTTTCTTCTAAACTCCACCAAGAGCAGATGTGGATGAAGACATTGAATAACAATCAATTAAGAGGAATGTTGACGAAATTTCTTGATAGATAAACCTAAGAGACATCATTGTAGTATGGTAAAGAGCATAAGAATGGAGGATTGTCTCTGTGTAGACATCAAGGCCTCCGTGGACTGTGCTTTCTTTTTAGATCTGCAAAAAAGCGGGAGGACATTGAGCTCAATCCCTACCACGTGGGTAGAGGAGTGAAGAGCATTGTGCATCAAAGTGACTGAAACAGATATGCTGGTGAGGTATATGCGTGTGTAGTTCACAGTGTAGTGAACCATCTGATGTTGCTGCATATTAGCTATTATTGTGTGTGCTGTGTGTATTATAGATATAATAAAGGGGTCCATCTTTTTCACACTAATTGCCAAAGTGATTCATTTAACCCAAGTTGAGGTACAGAGAAGGTGGGAACTGACCTACGGACAGACCAGTCATCTGCCAGGGCAAAGATGACTAAACATTACCTGGTATCCTCACATGTACACAACTGTGAATGACCTCTTTTCAGTAAAACAATGCTCTGTTCCACAAGGCTAGCCATGAGGGCCTCCAGGAATATGACAGTGAGTACTGCCCAGACACCAAGGGGCAACTGTATCAAGCTGCGATTTTCTGGTGGGTTTGAAAAGTGGAGATGTTGCCTATAGCAGCCAATCAGATTCTAGCTGTCACTTTGTAGAATGTACTAAATAAATGATAACTAGAATCTGATTGGTTGCTATAGGCAACATCTCCACTTTTCAAACCTGCCAGAAACTCACAGCTTGATACATTTACCCCAAGATCTCAATCTAATGGAATGTCTCTGAGAGGTGAGGGACATATGATTCATAGCGTGGGTTTCCTCCGGGAGCTCCGGTTTCCTCCCACACTCCAAAAACATAATGGTAGGTTAATTGGCTGCTATCAAAATTGACCCTAGTGTCTCCCTCTCTGTCTGTCTGTCTCTCTGTCTGTGTGAGTGTGTGTCTATATTAGGGAATTTAGACTGTAAGCTCCAATGGGGCAGGGACTGATGTGAATGAGTTCTCTGTACAGCGCTACGGAATTAGTGGCGCTATAAAAATAAATGATGATGATTATGATTCATAGCAGCTGTCCACCAGATTTTTCCTGTGTCACACTTTGAGCACCTTGTGGGACTCATGCCCCAACTAATTGATGCTGAGGTTGAGCTGGGGGATCAGCTTTCATTGATAAATATTTGTGCTATATATATATATATATATATATATATATATAAAACAGAGAGAAATATCAGGAGAAGGATTTCTTTTTTTATTTATTTTTATTTAACAGTACTATTTTTATTGAGATTTTTATAGAGTAATGGAATGAGGGTACAGAAAAAAGGAGGGGAGCGGGGGGTACATAGTGGGGAGCAGACATATCAGAAGAGCTCAACAAAGGATAAATTGACATCAGTAAATGGGAGACAATAGATGCAGCGCCTTTCGGGTAATTAAAGACACGGAGATTTAACTAGGAGATGGATTTCTAATGAAAACAATGTGTTGCAAATATCTATCTAGCTGGCTGGCTCGCTCGGCTTAGTAACGGATCCCCATAGGTTATTTTATTAACCTTTTAAATTCACTTTATATACTCAATTAAGTCACTTTTTAGTATGCTATCATTTAAAACTCAAAGTTCCTGAATACAGGTGTTTTGGTTAATTTTAAATGATTGGAATAAAATATTTGTATTTTAATAAATTTAGGTGGACCCAATAAGAGTACCTCTTTCTTTTGTGATATGACTTATGTCTGGCTGTGGGAGAGCACCCCCTCATACAAGTAATGTTGGGATAGACACGTACCTGGTATACAGGGAGCTCCATTAATGTTTATCTCATACTTGCCAACTTTCCCTGAATGTCAGGGAGACTCCCTGAAATAGGGGTGATCTCCCTCACTCCCCGAAGAGTCTGACATTCTCCCTGATGCTGAGCCAGTACAAGACGTGGTTGGCTTCGCCATCTGTGGCATGATGACACAGTTCAGAAACTGTGTCCTATGTCCATGTATTGATGCCTATGGAGGTGGCCATTTTCATGGAGACCAAGATTTAATCAAAGACTGACAGGTAAGACAATATGACTTCAGTAATTGAGACAGAAATGTGAAAGACACTTCAGTCTCTAGAGATTCATTAGCTGCTTTTCTTTAATGCATAGTTGCCCTGTTCTCCCGGAATGTCCGGGAGACTCCCGCATTTCTGGGAGACCTCCCGGGAGAGCAGGGCAACCTTCCGGTTCTCACCCCCACAATAGATAAGTTGGGGGGCTTAATGATGCAAATATTGTGTCATCTTAGTCCCGCCCCCTGCTGTAATTGGCTAACATTGTGACAATCGTTTAGGGGCGGGGCCAGCTTGGTGCAATTCATCAAGCCCCGCCCCCGGGATCTTCCTGAAGCCAAGGAGGAAAAGCTGGAAAGAATGGTTTATCTTTTTCCTGTGTGTATGACCAAAGAAACATATTTATGGATATAACATATGGGAGATCTATTCTACAGGACACTCTGCAGATAAGTTATTTTTGCCCTAGCAGCCAATGAGATTCTAGCCCACTAAAACAATTCATATTCTTGGAAATATTATTTGTTCAATCATAACTATAAATATATATTATTTGCTTATATTTTTTTGCTTATATTTTTATATTTATATGTATTTGTTTATTTATTTATGTAACAGGGCATTGCAGCAGAGATGAGTTACATATAATGCTGAATGGTCCACTTTAAATCCATTTATACAAACTTGAACTGAAATGTTCATTGTTGGGCCTGAATATAGAGAGAACGTCTCTGGGAATGCGCTTATCTCTGAATAATGCCTGCTGTAGATTTGTTCTTGGTTGGTTGATTTGTGAGTTGTTGTCTTTCTAGGAGTAAGAAAAATATTGTCAATTTTTTACTTTCCTACTCAGGATTCATTTGTCCATAACTGAGATTTCTCTTTGCAGAGGAGGGGAATTATAACCCATACATCTCTTCCCAGCTAATCTCTAATTATTCATTGTTCTTCCAAGCTGACTTGTGTTATTTCCTCAGCTGAAAAGAACAATGTTAGCGCTATCTACCTATAGAAATGAAATAATGCTGACAGCGAGAAATAGTAACGGATTACAGAGAAGAAATATTTGCATTAAATCACAAGCAGCCATTGTTATTCCGCTGTTGTGTGTTGAGTAATATCTCTGGGGGACAGAAAACAGCTTCCACTTCCATGACCTTAGAAATTGATCTATCTCTGTGCTTGACACCGAGATTATATTGTAATAGTATAAAAGCATTGCACAAGAAGAGTTAAGATAAATTGCAGAAACTGGAAAGTCAGTTTGGCAACTAGCCAGGGAAAGTTTGTTTAGTTTGTGCTGTTGTTCTTACAATAGCATCAAAAAAATATAATAGCCTCACCTCTGCAAGTAAAAGGCGCTAGAACATATCCATGAATTGCAGAAGAGTTGACCTGTGTTAGTAGAACTCCAGGGGGTTAAATGTATCAAGCGGCGAGTTTCCGGCAGGTTTAAAAAGTGGAGATGTTGCCTATAGCAACCAATCAGATTCTAGCTGTTATTTTGTAGAATGTGCTAAATAAATGATAACTAGGGGCCTGATTCATTAAGGATCTTAACTTGAGAAACTTCTTATTTCAGTCTCCTGGACAAAACCATGTTACAATGCAAGGGGAGAAAATTAGTTTTATGTTTTGCACATAAGTTAAATACTGCCTGTTTTTTCATGTAGCACACAAATACTTGATAGTTTATTTGTACACTGAAATTTAGAGTTGATATTTGTGTGCTACATCAAAAAACAGGCAGTGTTTAACTTATGTGCAAAACAGAAAACTAATTTGCACCCCTTGCATTGTAACATGGTTTTGTCCAGGAGACTGAAATAAGAAGTTTCTCAAGTTAAGATCCTTAATGAATCAGGCCCTAGATTCTGATTGGTTGCTATAGGCAACGTCTCACAGCTTGATACATTTACCCCCAGGCTGTACCATCCACTTTAATTAATAATTTCTGTTGACATTCAATATTGTAAACATCTCCTTCTAGCTCAATGCTTGTTAATCTTTTTGGCAGCCAGCACCCCTTTATTCTCAAAATATGTTCTCACATCCCTTCGAAAAAATATATTCAGATTTTTATATCAGGAAAACCTGAATTTATTGCAAAATACCTTGCCATACATGCTTATTAAAAATCATATTTAAAGACAGACTGAATGCTAGATGATTATTTGATTGTTGATTATTAATAATAACATCTTTGAAGCTCTCCGGCAGTACTGTGTGACGTCAGTGCGCCCTTCATGCCTTTAAATTTAAAGCGTAAATGTCGGGACCCCACAGGGACACTGTTTAAACAGGGTCCTGACATTGCCGCTTTAAATTTAAAGGCATGAAAGGAGCATGCCCTTGACTCACACGCCCAGAAATGATGTCTCGCACCCACAGGGATGTACGCACCCCTGGCTAAGAACCACTACTCTAGCTGAATGCTTCCTCTACCAACTTGCAGGATATGTCTCCAAATCTCCACCAGAAAATGGCAACTCAGACTCAGGTCCGTTCCCGGCCTCTGTTGCTGCGGGTACCATCTTGAAATCAAGTACAAAGGGTGGATTTGAAGAAACAAAGACATCTAAAGCCCACACATCAACCACACTTGCTTACTTTGAGGGATTTTCCTCTGGGAGATACCTGAATAGCGGCGTGGTGGGAGGGTGGAAGGGGGCGGGGCATGCCAAGTTGCATCATTTTGGCCCCGCCCCACAACAAAATCAGCATTTTGTTGAGGGAGGCGAGGCCAAAATGACACGAATCGCGTCATTGAGGCCCATTGGGAACAGGATGCGGAAGACTTGCCTGCTCTCCCAGGAGTCCAGGAGACATACCCCGAATCCGGTAGTCTCCCGGACATTCCGGGAGCATAGGCAAGTATGACATCAACAATTCATTGAACTTACCTGTATCTGGCAGGTCGCTTATAGGGAGGATTAACCTTAAATATGAAATTCCTTCCCAAAGATTTATATATCTTTATACAATTCCTCCAGGTTTGTCAGGCTATGGTGGCTCAATTCTAGGTGTCTCCCATAAAACTGTGCTCTGATCCTCTTATGCGTCTTAGATAAGTTGTGTAGTTCTCTCTCTGTCTGCTGGTAGTTATTAGGAAATACATCCCCTCAGTGCTTTGTGACACTAAAAGGAGACAATCCCAGACTGACATGGAAGCAGTGGGATGAGGTGATAAATCACTGGCCAGGTTCTGTCATGTCTGCAAGATTTATAGGTTTCATTTAAAAATGCTGACAAAACTTACCTACCACTGTCAATTTATATAGCGCCACCAATTCTGCAGCGCTGTACAGAGAGTATTTATCATTCACATCAGTCCCTGCCCGAATGCATCTTACTACTGTCTAAGTTCCCTAACACACCCACTAGGGTTAAATTTGTCAACAGCCAATTAAATTATCAGTATGTTTTTGGTTTGTGGGAGGAAACACAAGCACCGGGAGGAAATCCACGCAAACACAGGGAGAACATACAAACTCCACACAGATAAGCCCATGGTCAGCAATCAAGCTCATTACCCCAGCACTGTGAGGCAGAAGTGCTAACCACTGAGCCACCGTGGTGCTCTACCTATTCAAATGTTTGCTTTTTTTCAAACAATGTTGCTTACATGGTACAGTTTCCAAAAAGGTGTTAAAAAACAAAACAAAACCCAAAAACCCATCATATTGCAATTGTAATACTTGATTGATAGGTTAGAGTGGACTCGTTCACTTGCAACTAGAAGGGTCAAGATAAGTGCCAGTAAACACATAGGAGGAGAGGTGCAGCGCCTAGACCACTTTGTGCAAACTCCTATTAGCTCACATAGGTAATGCATTAAACTCAGCATTTCAACTCGCTAGGAACCAATAACATCACAGGGGTTAAAAAGTAGATGAACTAAAATTCATGACAATGCAGCCTATCAGTTTACTAAAGACTATAAAGCATCACTAAGTTATTTTGTGCTTCAGTGATGCCATTGGTTCGTAGTGAATTGATAAGCTGCATTCAGACAGTGGCTGCATCCGCTATGTATGGGTGAAAAGACCACTTATGGCTAAGGTCATTGAGGTTTTGTGTGCCTGCGTAACTCTGTCTGCTCCATCCACCTGTGCATAAAAAGCGTTGAGTTCCTGGGCCTGAGTCATTAAAGAGAGCAAAGCAAAAAATAAAGGAGTAACTTTGCACCTGGGCAAAACCATGTTGCATTGGAGGGGGAGGTAAATTTAAAATGTGGGGACAGATTTATAGTTGGGGTAGGGCATGTCCTAGATCAACTTTAATTTTCAGTGTAAAAATAAAGTTATCAAGTATTTGTGCTACATGAAAAAACAGCCAGTATTTAACTTATGTGCAAAATAATAAACTAATTTGCACCCCTTATATTGTAATATGGTTTGTGCAGGATGATATTTACTACTGTTTTTGCCTTGCTCTCCTTAATGACTCAGGGCCTCTGTGTCTAATATATGCGGTTGCACAAAGTGCTGGCGTGGCAGTACCCTAAAGAGGAGACAAAAATGTCTCACAATACAAACATATCAATAGTTTAAAATGCACTGCACTCAAACAAATAAAGAGTTTACAGCTTTGTTCATAATATTCAAAATATATTTCGCAGCATCTATGCTCTTATTTCACGCAACCAGAACCGATCTATAAAATACATTTTATTACCTGCATATGTTTATTTTCATCCTATTATGAGCTGTAGAAATTATTTTTGCAGAGATGTCTTTACTATAGATTTTGTTTGGAGTGTGTTGGTTCCAGGGGAGAGCAGAGTAATTGTCTGAGACACAGTGCCATTGATATACGGTACTTATTCAGTTGTAAAAATCAGGTAATGCTTATTCAGGAGTTTGTGGTCATATATTGCCTCCCCCACAGCATTAAACTCAACCTAGACCATTTAATTAGATTTGCTGTAAGAGAGTTTAATAATGCATTTCAAAGTTCAGGAGAGCCATTAGTAGAACACAAGAATACAGTATGTACAATGTGTTATAATTGGTCACCACTTAAAGATAAATGTAGTCAATATTGAATAAAAAATAATGTGTATATTATATTTCCAACTCGCGGTGGGGATAATAGAGCACACAGCTTAAAGGCAATATACAGAATCGGAAATGAACAGAATAAATGACCGGGGCATTAACTTGTAAAAAAATAACAACAAAAAAACAATAAAAATCAGCCAGTTAACTCTGTTCATTACATAAATGAGACCAACTGCTCATAAAATAAATCACTGGAGGTTATATACAAAGCACAACACATCTGCTGTGTAGAACAAACTAGCTTGGAACGCAATGTTTACCTCCATTTGCACCTAGTCTTATGTTAGGGGGTATGAAATCAAATTTCACCTGACCTCCGCCTACAATACCGTCACACTATTTTCTGCCCCAGAATCGATGCTCCCAGAAGGAACTGTATAAATACATTGTTGATTATTTATCCCTTACTTTGAAAAAACAGAATACCATTATAATGCTTCAGAAGCTGGTACCAAGTTTTGCAGATGACTATCACCCCAAGTAAGTATTGTAGGGACAGCAGTTTTCATAAGAAGATAGGAGGAGCTTGGTGGAATAAAGACATTCCTAGTGAGTACCAAGTAGGTGCACCAATGCACCTCGTTTTCAGGAACAGCACAAGATTTTAGTTTGGGGAGCGTAATTCAACATCATCATCAGTTATTTATATAGCGCCACTAATTCCGCAGCGCTGAACAGAGAACTCACTCACATCAGTTCCTGTTCAATTGGAGCTTACAGTCTAAATTCCCTAACATACACACACACAGACCGAGAGACAGACTAGGGTCAATTTTGATAGCAGCCAATTAACCTACCAGTATGTTTTTGAAATGTGGGAGGAAACCCACGCAAACACAGAGAGAACATACAAACTCCACACAGATAAGGCCATGGTCGAGATTCGAACTCATGACCCCAGTGCTGCGAGGTAGAAGTGCTGACCACTGAGCCACCGTGCTGCCCACAATAATTATAATAATAAATAGTAAAATGTGAGCATTATCAGGAATGTTCCGTACTGTGGCATACCGCCGTTTCCAGTCCACAAGAGGACTTGGATTGTGCACCAGCTCAGAGGTTGCAGAGATTGGGTCTTGTTCTAGAATTGGGACACATTTTCGGCAGAGAACCCCATTTCTAGGTGTATTCCAAGCAATGTAATTAAAGGCTTTAGACACCCAAACAAATCGCCACCTACAATAAAGCCTGTCCCCATATTCCTATATTCTCATGATTAATATAAATGGGGCTAAAATTAGTCTACTTTTAGAAGAAACTATGAAACTTTTATTTGATTGCAAGGGGTGGTGCTAAAGGGGGTAGAAGAGATTAACAAAGTAGGAACTGACTGGGTTGAAGTTAAACATGTACCCCATTTCCACATGTAATAGTGCTTTATGGAAAATTCTGATGGCTCTAGGGTCCATTTCCTGAGGTTCATGCTCACTTATCTGATCTTATGATCTGGGGGGTAGGAAATGTGGCAGAGTTTTTACGTTTAGGGTTGTGTCTCTGGAACAGGACTGGTGGCTACGTGCGCAAAGCTGGTGGCCTGATTAGGTTTCTTCACATGGGAGAGAAAGAACTGGTACAGATGGTGGTTGGTGAGAGTTCAGGGGGCTACTATATATGAATGGTACTGGAGACTGACAAGAAGTCAGGAATAGCAAGACCGTGATCAGATTTAGCAGAGGATACCAGGCTGGAACCAGATTGCTGGAGTGGAACCGGATTTTCGGACCGGACTGGAACCGAATTGCTCTATGAGACAGTAAACGGATTACTGGACTGGACTGGAGTCCAGATTGCCGGACAAGACTGGAAGTGGATTGCTGGACTGGACTGGAACCAGATTACTGGACTGGATTGAAACCGGACTAAGGCTGGAATACCGGAAAAGACTGGAACTGGATTGCTCTACCGGACTGGAACCAGATTTCTGAACTGGACTGGGACCGGATTGCTTGCCTTGACTGGAACTGGATTGCTGGCTGCAGTGTCCGAATACACTGCAGACTGCTAGAAACCAGGTTGGCGCCTGAGGAGTCAATGTTGTACTGACAACGGGTTAGAGCTCCAGGCAGTCCTTTTACAGGAACTGCTATCCCCTGATTGGAGGCTGAGGTCAGCTGAGCTGAAGCAGCCCTCTGACTGGTTGAGAGAGAGTAGGTGACTGAATCAAAGATGGCAGCCCCTAGGCACCAGTCCTGGAGGGATCTCTGGAGTGGAGACAGATCTATTGTTCCTTATTGCATGACACTATAGTTTGTATTTAGGGTGGTGACTGTTTAGCACTCACAGTTGCTCTGTTTCATGGGGTGTAATAAACAGACCCGAGTCCAATCACTTTATATTTTACCCGGGAGAACTGTGCCACTGTCTGTCCCAAGACAAAACATAACCCAGAGTAAGGAGCTTTGTTGCAATATATCTAAAATATATTGAATACAATAAAATGTCACATTGGAATTGTAATGCATTTTTTATTTTAGTCTGACATTTAGTTGCCTATAATTTACAACCATTGCTATGTGGTTGCGACTGTTTGTTCTCTTGTAATTTATATGGTAACATATTTTCTTTTTGTTTTGGATGGGAGTTGTGATTTATGTACCTTATTTGTTGCAAATATTTAGCAAAGCTATTAATCAAGAAGAACACAGAAAAACAATCATAAGCAACAACTTGGAAAGTCCCCAACTCTGTACACTCTGGACATCTGTAAGAGCAAAATGTAACTATGCCCTACAGCTAGCTCCTATCTCTATCTAACCACTCAAACTGCAACAAGATGCCTCAGTTGAATGACTGTATCCTGATCTCCTCTGGATGTAGCCCTACATTAACCTCTTTCACACCACCACCCGTAAGAGAAAACACGATTAAGGGTGACTATCTTGATGACTTAGCATAGGACCAGCACCTACACAAGAAAAAACAGTAACTGAAAATGGGCAAGTACTTTCTTCTCCTATTGCTTATGAAACAATATTCTACCCTCTCCTGCATATATATATAATTATCCTAGACTGTTGATACCTAAACCTCCAACCCGTCCTTACTGCTACTAACTAGCTCTTCTAAGCACAAGGTCTAAAAGGTAGCCCAGGCATATTAGAGAAAAATATCCTCATATGAAGAAGTACATAGTCCTTAATGTCATGGGTCTGCATCACAATTCTGCAGCAGGGATGGAAAGGAACGGGAACCAGCCTGAAACTAATACAACTCCCAGTAAGGCGCGGAGTCTAACAAGGAAGAGGTATTCACCAGGGACCAGCCGCAAGGCGGTTTGGACTTAGCTGCACCTACTTGCAGGTCACGGCTCTTACTGGAAGCGACCAGTCGAGATAATAGGGAGACAAGCCACAAGCGTAAGTAGGGTACTCACGAATAGCGGTGATATGTCGCAGGGTGTAGCCAGCAGGTTATGCAGGAACAAAGAAGAAGTGCTGTAGAGTGTCAGCTCTGCGGACGACTGATTACCACTAGGATGGCGGCAGGAATACAGTTCAGTAGTCAGCAGGTTAATTGGAATTGAGGAGAAGCGATACAGCGAGTAGATTGTCAGCTCTGTGGATGAGGGATAGAACAAATATCAACTGTAAATGTCAGTGTACAAATAAGCTATCAAGTATTTGTGTGCTACATGAAAAAACAGACAGTATTTAACTTATGTGCAGAACAGAAAACTAATCTGCACCCCTTGCATTGTAACATGGTTTTGTCCAGGAGACTGAAATAAGAAGTTTCTTAAGTTAAGATCCTTAATGAATCAGGTCCAAGGTTTGTAAAAAGTTTTGTAGTTAAAATCCATAAACCAGTTGTTTAGCTAATGTACAAACTGACTTATATCAGAGAGAATCACGGTGTCATGGATATAATTATCTGCAGCTGATATAGGGTGGATTATGGTCTCAGTGGGATATACCAGTTCAAAATTTTACGAGGATTTCTGGAACTTTAACCTGACCTCTCCAGTGTAGCCACGGCCATACAGATGCTATTGGGAATGTTCACTTCCAATTTAAACAATGCCCCGTAACTGTGCCATGAATCTCTTCTCCTTGATTTGTCTGTGTAAGTACAATACGATAAACTTCTTGGCAACACTTTCTAGATTAATAAGCTTCTTTAATTTGTATTAGTAGACCCCCAGACGCGTTTCTCTGCTCAGTGCGATTTTATTAGATATGTGTTGCTAGTACCTTTTTATTTATTTTTTTAAGCCCTACCCCCATTTTAAACTTGTAAAGCCATGGCCTCCATCAAAGTCTGAGCATGTAAGCTCATATTACATAAAGCCCCCCACTTAAATTGTCTGTCATTAACTAACAAACTCCAAATCTCAAACAACAAATCTGGAGCTCCCTGGCCAGGAGTGAAACTCTGCATCGCCGGGCCCCATACAGTCTGGATAGGGGCCCCGTTTTGCAGCTGCAGCCCCCAGAGACCTCTGCTCTGCTCTGAATTAAGCAGAGAAGGGGTCTCTAATGAGCACATGCTGCTGTCACATGTGCTCACTGCACGCTTGCTGCTCAGAAGAGGACGCAGTAGCCTTGGAGGTGCTGTGAGAGCCCTGGGAGTATTGGGGTCTCCGGTGGGGCACTTGGACGGGGGGCACTAGCAATGACAACAGCCGCCTGCACCCATGGTAGTTCTGCCATTACCCCTGACCTCCAGCTGTCAGATGAAAGATCAGGTTTGCCTTTACAAGTCATCGGCGCTTTAAATTTCCCCTGCAAAGTCGCCGATTTCCAGCGACTTGCAGAAATCGAAACTTGATGCATTTACCCCCCCGGAGGTCTCTGCACCATCATAAATTTCATCCAGAAATTAATCCATTAATCTGATTCCACCTCATTCCCAGATTGCCATCCAGTAAATAGTGCCCAGGCCAATCCCAAGCCTTCATCGACCTGGGTAAGTGCAACATGTACAAATCAATCTAAAATATTTGCAGCACCATGGGAAATGCAATATATAAAACATCTAGAACTGGTGAGTTCATCTTATTATACTCAACTGAGTGTTGATTGTACGACTGCTCCATTAAATTGATTTAAGTTTAACACTTAAAGAAGACCTCAGATGATTGAAGTAACAGCACAGCAGCGTAATATACAGTATATTGCACAGATCTCCTTTTTTTTAATGCCTTTTCTTTGGGCAGAAAATTGATCTTTCACCACCTCTGTCTCCAACATCCCACCCCTGACATTCCCCTCATGTGCTTTGTATATGTATATATACTTCCATCAAAGCACAGCTGTTACTATAAGTCCCCAGTCAGAAATGAATTGTTCTGATCAAGAGACCGCAAGAATGTTAGATGGGTATATCGTAGATAGAATGTTCATGCGGAAAATGTTGATTCGCGCGGGGGGGGGGGGGGGGGCTGAGCTTCTGTAAAGTGATCTGTATAAGGTATTAAGACATATATGGCACATTCTCTTTAAGGGCCTGATTCATAAAGGATCTTAACTTGAGAAACTTCTTATTTTAGTCTCCTGGACAAAACCATGTTACAATGCAAGGGGTGCAAATTAGTATTCTGGTTTGCACATAAGTTAAATACTGGCTGTTTTTTCATGTAGCACACAAATATCAACTTTAAATTTCAGTGTGCAAATAAGCTATCAAGTATTTGTGTGCTACATGAAAAAACAGTCAGTATTTAACTTATGTGCAAAACAGAAAACTAATTTGCACCCCTTGCATTGTAACATGGTTTTGTCCAGGAGACTGAAATAAGAAGTTTCTCAAGTTAAGATCCTTAATGAATCAGGCCCTAAATGAAGATTTCTTCTCATGCCTATAAATTATTGCTAATGTCTCTTGCATACAGGCGCGGGCTGGCATATGTCAGCCCGGGGGGGCGCACAGGCGGCCGCATCACATGACACGTGATGCGGCCGCGTCATTGATGATGCGGCCGCATCGCCAGTCATGTGATGTGGCCGCCTGTGCTCTGACGCGGCCCGAACAGGGGTCAGACTGAGCGGCCCGGGGGACCGATGCCCCCCAGCCCAGCCCGCCCCTGCTTGCATAGTATTGAAGGGTGAAGCAAAGAGCAAAACTGAAAGTCTATGAACCTTGAACCTTAGAAAAATGGCTTATTCTATGTGGAACTCTGTATGAAGTGTTGCCGTATCTTTGATCATATCCTACCAAAGTATCTTGGTTTGAGCAGGTACCAAAGTATTAATAAATAGCTTCCCTGTACAGCTGTCAGTAACTGTGCTGTCAGAAAGTCTTGATAAAGAGAGTTGTTTATGAGAGCCAGTCAGCTTTCTGCTTAATTTTATTTCCGTATTCAGCCATTCTTTTAGGGCAAAAAAGTCATGCTGACTAGGAGAGAAATTTTAGTGTCTCAGAAAACAGCCATTAAAATAAATTTGTTCTCCAAGTAATTCTAGTCTGTTGATGGGGTGCCCAAATGACTCTAGTTTATGGCGAAAGAAATTGCGAGCGTGCCTTGGTTTTTCATTTTACACCATGTTTTATTGTGGCTCCTTGTCTGAACATGTATCTGAGCTCTGTCCTGGAAACATTTTAAGGTGCACCTGTCATTGATCCATAAAACTACATGCAGCATTTTCATAAACATCAAATAAGGTGCGCTTTCACTATCTGGCTGTATTGTGGCAACAAGAGCAGATCAGTCACTAGAGCAGCCACTAGCTAAACATTATGGGCCTGAGTCATTAAGGCAAAAAAAGGAGTAAATGTTCTCCGGGACAAACCATGTTACAATGCAAGGGGTGCAAACTAGTTTATTATTTTGCACATAAGTTAAATACTGGCTGTTTTTTCATCTAGCACACAAATACTTGAAAGCTTTATTATTACACTGAAATTTAAAGTTGATCTAGGACATATCCTACCCCAACTATAAATCTGTCCCCACATTGTAAATTTACCTCCCCCTCCAATGCAACATGGTTTTGCCCAGGTGCAAATGTTACTCCTTTTTTATTTTTTTTATGCTTTGCTCTCCTTAATGACTCAGAGTCAGGACCGTTTCTCTCGATACGCAGGCATATTGTTACGGTTAGGGATAGCGGAAACAAGAAGTGATACCGGTAACCGTTAACCTTACTCAAATAATAACCTCCACTGCTAACCATCCCAGGAACGCCTTGCCTTTAATGAAGCACCAAATTTTAAAACCAGCATTTAAATAATTTACTTTTTAAGCCTCTATTTGAAGATTTCAGAGCAATGCCAATAACCTGTTACTGTTTCCAGAATTAACTTTGTCATACTGTCTAAACCAGCTCCACTCCATCCTGAAACAGAAAATTATAGTTATCCAAACCAACTTAGTGGGACAGTATCCAAATCTCTGGACTTCCTCCAGTAATCGTCAATTGTGCCAAGTAATCAATTGCCATTCCTGGAATTATTATTACAGTTGACAGATCTTTAGTTTTCTCTTCAGCCAAAGACACCAAAATGGGGAAAAACTTGAAGTAAAGTATCCACCCTTGTTAAATTAAGAGGTTCAAACCAAAAACCCTTAATTAAAATATTCCTTACTTCGGCCTGACCCGATACCTCCTAGGCTATCTGCCTGGCACCCAAGATAATAGATGAAGAACAAGTGGATGATGCAAGTTTGGTGGTTATTATAATCATTGTCATGGATCTGCGAGGTGCCACAGTGCTTCACAGAGGTGGACAGCGGGGAAAACAGGGACATACATAAAACAGGGACATACAAGGAAGGCAAAATAAATGCAGACATTAAAGGGTAGGGAACATCCTGCTCATAAGAGAGCTTACTATCTAATGGGAGAAAGACACAGCTGTCACATTACCAGAGAGACTTCAACTGGATCCTGATAGTTCAGCCGAGATTGATGTTACTTCAGCGAGGGGCGCGGAGTCTAACAAGTGAAAGGTGTTCACCAGAGATTCCCGCAAGGGAATATGGGCTTTTGCGGCTTCCACTTGCAGGTCGCGGTCCCCTGGAGAAGTTCTCAGCGAACACAACAGACGGAGCGTAGAATCAGGTAGAAGTAGTACTGTCACTTGATAGTGGTGTTTAGCCGGGAAGTTTGGCAGCGTTGCCACTTGGGAGAGGAAATATAGCTGGGATGTTCAGCGATGTAGTCACTAGGGAGCTGGTTAGCAGGAAAAGATAGTGTCGCCACTTGGAAGTGCTTTCACCAGAATGTTAGCAGCGTAGCCCCCTTGAGGTGAGTTCCCCGGAGAGATGTAGCTTGGGAGCTGAAGAAATAGCAAAAACACAGGAGCTGTTTCCAATCTTAAAGTCAGGGACTGACTGAAAGAACCAGCATTGAGTTCTGGTCAGAGGAGGTAGATATAGTGCAGTTCCAATTGGACAGCCAATAGAGGGCAGTGAGAACACATAAAACAGTTAGACGGTTCTGCGCATGCGCAGAACCACTGAGCGCTGAACGGAAGGGGAGAAACAGCGCTGGAGAGCTGCAGCAGCGTGGACCAGGTAAGTGAAAAAAAACCAGAGAGTCTTGGTGAGGACGGCCTCCGTAATCAGTGGACACACCCGCCGGCTCCCGGGGAGGCAGCGGGAGTCCGGCGTGTGACAGTACCTCCCCCTTTAGAGGTGGGCACCGAACACCTAGGACCTGGTTTCTTCGGAAATTTGGAGTGAAATTTTTTCAGCAGAAGAGGAGCACGGATGTCTGCAGCCCGTACCCAGGAGCGCTCTTCGGGACCGTACCCCTTCCAGTCCACTAAATACTTGATTGTTCCTCTAGAACTTTTGGAATCCAGAATATGGCTGATCTCGAATTCATCAGTTTGTTGGAGAGAAAGAGGAGTGGTAGATGTGACAGGAACCGTGAATTGATTAATGATGAGTGGTCTCAATAAGGAAATATGAAAGGCATTGGCAATATGTAGAGTGGGTGGTAGCCGTAACTTAAAACAAACGGGACTGATTACTTGAATGATCCTATAAGGACCAATGTAGCGAGGAGCAAGTTTCATGCAGGGCACTTTAAGACGAATGTTCTTTGTAGATAACCACACCTTGTCGCCAACCTTCAAAAGAGGAATAGCTCTGCGTTTTTTATCTGCTGCCAGCTTGTAGCGAGTAGAGGATTTCTGAAGGGCCTTTCGAACTCGAGACCAGATGGATAGAAAGTCCTGTCGAAGAGTGTTAACCGCTGGAACTTGGGTGGGAGGGAGGGCTGAAAATTCTGGCATACGAGGATGGCCTCCAAATACCACGGAGAACGGAGTGGTTGATGTGGATTCGTGAAAGGAATTGTTATGAACAAATTCTGCCCAGGGTAGCAAATCCACCCAATTACTCTGGTTGGCTGAGGAAAATATCCTGAGAAACGTTTCCAGATCTTGATTGACCCTTTCTGTCTGGCCGTTGGTCTGGGGATGATATGCGGAAGAGAATTTCAGACGGATACCCAGAAGATGACAAAGGGACCTCCAGAATTTTGAGACAAATTGTACCCCACGATCCGAGACAATTTCAGCGGGGCAGCCATGTAGTCGGAAAATTTCCTTAATGAAATGTTGAGCTAGACATGCTGAGGACGGAAGACCGATGAGTGGAACGAAGTGTGCCATTTTCGAGAAACGGTCCACAATAACCCAGATGGTATTAAATTTATTAGCTGGAGGTAGGTCAGTGATGAAATCCATGCTAAGATGGGTCCACGGTTTGGTAGGTAGTGGAAGAGGGTGAAGTAGCCCTTGTGGAACCTGGCGGGGAATTTTGTTTTGGGCACAGGTAGGGCAGGCAGCCACGAAATCTTTAACTTCGGAGTGGAATTTGGGCCACCAGTACTGTCGAGAGAGTAGTTCAGATGTTTTACGGGAGCCAAGATGACCTGTAAATCGTGAAGAATGACACCAGTGAAGAAGACTCTTCCGTAGATGAGGAGGAACAAATGTTTTTCCCTGGGGGGGAATGGGAGTTGAGGAAGTTGAGAATAATTTAATGCATTTAGAGTCCAGGATGGGACGTTCCAGCAAGGTGTCTGATCCCAAATTTTCTGGGAAAGCCCGGGATAATGCATCCGCCTTCTTATTTTTGATACCGGGTTTGAAAGTGACCCGCAGATCAAAGCGGGTAAAGAAAAGGGACCAGCGGGCTTGACGTGGATTCAGGCATTGGGCTGACTGGAGGTAGAGTAGATTCTTATGATCCGTGAAGATCGTAACTGGGTGACGAGCCCCCTCTAGAAGATAACGCCACTCAGTTAGAGCCAACTTCATGGCCAGAAGTTCTTTATCCCCAATGGCGTAATTACTCTCTGCTGGCAGGAACTTGCGGGAGAAGAATGCGCAGGGATGGAACTTGCCTTGAATAGTTTTTTGCGAAAGAACTGCTCCCACACCGGTGGAAGATGCATCCACCTCTAGGAAAAAAGGAAGGGAGACATCGGGTTGCTGGAGGATAGGTGCCGATGAAAAGGCTCTTTTGAGAAATTGGAACGCTTCCAATGCTTCTGAGGTCCAATTTTGCGGGTTTGCCCCTTTTCGGGTAAGAGCTGTCAGAGGTGCCACAACAGATGAGTAACCAGCAATAAAGCGCCTATAATAATTGGAGAAACCCAGAAAACGTTGAATGGATTTGAGTGTAGTTGGTTGGGGCCAGTTGATTATAGCATGAACTTTTCCCGGGTCCATTTGTAGACCGGATCCAGAAACCAAATAGCCCAGGAAAGGCAACTTAGGGACATCAAATATGCATTTTTCCAATTTGCAGAACAAATGGTTGGTACGTAATCTGGAAAGAACTTCAGCCACATGTAGACAATGAGTGGAAAGGTCCCTGGAGAAAATTAAGATGTCATCTAGATATACTACTACATTGGAATATAGCAGATCACGAAAGATTTCATTCACAAAACCCTGGAAAACTGCTGGGGCGTTACATAGGCCAAACGGCATCACTAGATATTCGTAATGGCCGTCCCGTGTATTAAAAGCCGTCTTCCACTCATCCCCAGAGCGAATCCAGATCAAGTTGTAAGCTCCGCGTAGATCGAGTTTAGTGAAGATTCTCGCACCTTTAATGCGATCGAAGAGTTCGTGATTAATGGAATGGGGTAGCGGTTTTTAATAGTGATGGAGTTCAGGCCTCTGTAGTCGATACACGGACGGAGAGCTCCATCTTTTTTTTTCACAAAGAAAAACCCGGCCCCGGCGGGTGAGGAGGAAGGTCTAATGAAACCACGTTGCAGATTTTCCTTGATGTAGAGTGTAGTAGCCTCTGCCTCGGGCAGTGAGAGCGGATAGACTCGGCCTCGTGGAGGAGTTTTCCCCGGAATGAGATCGATGGGGCAATCCCAAGCTCGGTGGGGTGGTAGACGCTCAGAGGAGGCTTTAGAGAAGACATCCGAAAAGGAAGAATACTGGTGCGGTAAAATAACTGTGGTGGGTTCTGAAGGAATCTGTGTGAAGCCGAGAGGCTTGACTGGTGTTAGACATTGGCGAGAGCATGCAGGACCCCATGCAGTGATTTGTGATGAAGGCCAATCCAGATGGGGTGAATGTAGATGAAGCCATGGTAGACCTAGAATGATTGGGCTGATGGTTAGTGGGAGAACGAGAAGGAAATCTTTTCCCAGTGGAGAGCCCCAACTTGCATGGAGATAGGTTTTGTTCGTTTAAGAATACTGCCATTAGGGAGACGGGAACCGTCAATGCCCGTAGTAGCCATGGGCTTTTTCAGCGGAACAGTGGGCAGCGCTAGTCTAGTAACTAGAGATTGTGACATAAAGTTCCCGGCTGCTCCTGAATCCAACAAGGCCTTGGACGACTTGGGCCCTGAAAGTAAATGTAAGGTGACAGGAAAAGAACATGTTAAATCTGGAAAAGAAGTTGGAGAGGAAGTAAGAGTCCCTAGACTGACCTCTCCAGTGCAGGCTAGGGTTTGTCGTTTCCCGAACGCCGGGTACATGAAGCCAGGAGGTGACCAGAATCTCCACAATATAAGCATAGTTTATTCTTCATCCTTCTCTCTCTTTCATCCGGAGATAAACGGGAGCGCCCCAGTTGCATAGGCTCATCCGTAGATGTGGGTGGTTGAAAACGAGGAGCTAGACGAAAGGTAGACCGTCTAGGAAGGTCTTTCTCGGACGATCTTTCCCGAAGCCGAAGATCTACCCGGTTGCAGAGAGAAATTAGGGCATCTAAGGTGGGTGGCAATTCTTGAGAAGAGAGAGCATCCTTGATCTTATCTGACAGCCCTTGCCAAAAGGCAGCAACAAGAGCCTCATCGTTCCACTGGAGCTCGGAAGCTAGAGTCTGAAACTCAATAACGTATTGAGCCACAGAACGGGAATTTTGACGTAGTCTTAGGATGCTAGTAGCAGCGGACGTCACTCGTCCCGGCTCATCAAAAATCCTCCTGAATGCCGAAGTGAAGGCGGAAACATCATTGAGGAGATTGTCATTACGTTCCCAAAGAGGCGAGGCCCATGCCAGGGCTTTCCCGGATAGGAGGGAGACCATATAAGCTACTTTTGACCTGGGAGTAGGAAAATTCTGAGGTAATAACTCAAATTGAATGGAGCACTGATTTAAAAAGCCACGGCAAGAGTTAGGATCACCGTCAAATTTGGAGGGTGTAGGCAAACGCAGAGAGGAAGCGGCTGCAGCAGGGACCTCGACTGCTTGTGGTTGAGCAGCTGGCTGAGGCGGGGTCTCCTGTAAGGCGTCTAGACGGGTAGCCAGAGTTTGCAAACATTGCAAAAGTTGCATCTGAACTGCATCCTGACGCTCCACTCTTCCAACCAAGTGTTGAAGCATGTCCTTGGCGGAAGGTTCTCTATCAGGATCTGACATGGCTGGTTCTTAGTGTCACGTTACCAGAGAGACTTCAACTGGATCCTGATAGTTCAGCCGAGATTGACGTTACTTCAGCGAGGGGCGTGGAGTCTAACAAGTGAAAGGTGTTCACCAGAGATTCCCGCAAGGGAATATGGGCTTTTGCGGCTTCCACTTGCAGGTCGCGGTCCCCTGGAGAAGTTCTCAGCGAACACAACAGACGGAGCGTAGAATCAGGTAGAAGTAGTACTGTCACTTGATAGCGGTGTTTAGCCGGGAGGTTTGGCAGCGTTGCCACTTGGGAGAGGAAATATAGCTGGGATGTTCAGCGATGTAGTCACTAGGGAGCTGGTTAGCAGGAAAAGATAGTGTCGCCACTTGGAAGTGCTTTCACCGGAATGTTAGCAGCGTAGCCCCCTTGAGGTGAGTTCCCCGGAGAGATGTAGCTTGGGAGCTGAAGAAATAGCAAAAACACAGGAGCTGTTTCCAATCTTAAAGTCAGGGACTGACTGAAAGAACCAGCATTGAGTTCTGGTCAGAGGAGGTAGATATAGTGCAGTTCCAATTGGACAGCCAATAGAGGGCAGTGAGAACACATAAAACAGTTAGACGGTTCTGCACATGCGCAGAACCACTGAGCGCTGAACGGAAGAAGGGGAGAAACAGCGCTGGAGAGCTGCAGCAGCGTGGACCAGGTAAGTGAAAAAAAACAGAGAGTCTGGGTGGGGATGGCCTCCGTTATTAGTGGATACACCCGCCGGCTCCCGGGGAGGCAGCGGGAGTCCGGCGTGTGACAACAGCTGAGAAATAGAAGAGCTAGTGTGATCCCGTGAGAGATTGGGACAGGTCTGAGGGTGCACCAGCGTGAGTACTATATATGGAAATAGGGTAATCTCCAATAAAGAGATGGGTTTTCTGAGAGTGTTGATAGATTAGAAGGCTGAGGGAGAGTCTGACTGGGCGTGGTAAAGAATGCCACAAGAGGGTAGCGGGAAGGGTGAGATCTTACAGGCGGGGGTGAGAAGTGGTTACCCAAGAGGAGGTAAGGCTCAGAAGGGTAGGTTTAAGAGGGAGTGAGTGGGATTATTCGAGATTAGATTTGAGATGTATGAAGAGGTGGTGTGAGGGTGAGTTGTTGTATTTGGATTCTGGACAACAAGGAGAGCCAGTGTAGGGCAGGGGCAAACGCAGGTTTTGTAGAGGGGGGTTTCCACACCACGCCACCAGTGGGCGTGACCAGAATGCATGGGGGCGTGGCTATAATATTAGACAGTGCTTGGCTGTTCTCCAACTCTTCCTATCCCCATAATATACATGGGCAATGCTGCGTGCACTACTGTTAGGTGCACACAGTTCTCCCTTTTCAAACAGAGCCATGTGAAGTGGGGGCAGGGTCTAGCAACCTCAGTTATAGAGTGCCCTAGGCTTGGAGGGGGTTTCCAGGCACTAGGACCCCCCTCGGTTTGCCTATGTAGGGATGATGATTATTGCTGATATTTATAGTGGGGTAAAGTGCTATTTGTGACCAGCTTCCTATCAATCCAGACTCCAGAGACCTACAGGAAGTGCCTCAAGTCCTTTCTTCAATGCCCATAGAACTGAGGGCTTAGATCAGCAGCTGTAAGAAGTGTTGATACCGCAAGTGACGCACAGGCTGGTTTGCCAGGGCTCATTTATATTTACAGTCCCAGTTTGGCCCCAGATCAGTTCTAATGAAACATTTTTCACGTCTCCTCGCTCACTTTGAATTACAATACAATGACAGAGTAATGCTCAGGCAACTGACTCGAAACATTTTTAGAACGGACTGAGATTTGAAGTGATTTGTGCATCTATAAAATGAAGATCACTTTTTACAGGCATTACATAGACGAGCGTTTGCTTATATGGGTTGGGACAGAAACGGAATATAAGGAGTTAATTTGGGTTCTTAACTCCAGTGACTAGAATCTGACATTTACTATTGAAAGGTTATAGGAAGGATAACGTGAATATTAATGAAGCACAGGGTAAAGAAAAGGTTAGGATTCAGCATAAACCTAACTAGGATCAGTGGCTTACGGAAAAAGATAGGAAGCGCTGTAGAGAAACACTAGAACATTAGGTTAAAAGGGCCCATTTGTATCTCCAAAAACACCCGTGATTTATAGACGGGGTCTTAAATCCAAAGGCTCCTAAAGAATACTACGGATGACTCTGGTAGTCAAAATTAGTTACAGCAGGTTTACAACAGAGGTTGCCAGGGCTGGTGCTAGGGTCCACGGCGCCCTAGGCATTTTTAAAAAAGCGGTGCCCCCCCCCCCCCCCCCCCCCCGCAAAAATCGCCGCCCTCCTCCCTCCTCTCCTTACCTTGTCTCACCACCGCCGCCTCTCTGCTCCGTCTCCTCCCCTCCACTCACTGACACTAGTAAGTGGAGGGGAGGAGACGGAGCAGAGAGGCGGCGGTGGTGACAAAATAGCCTCTCCCCCCCCTCCCCGTCCATCTGAATGCGGTGCGGCGGCCGTGACAGGTATGGTCAGCGGTCGCCGCACAGTTTTAAAGTCTTTTATTATTCTGTGGCGCCCTCCAGAGCCCGGCGCCCTAGGCAAGTGCCTAACCTTGCCTAATGGGAGCGCCGGGCCTGGAGGTTGCTGTTCCTACCTCCCAACTGCCCGATTTTGCCAGGACATCACGATTCTCGGGCCGCAGAGGGGCAGGATTTAACAAAAAGGCGAGTGGAGTTTTACCTTAATTTGCCCATTTGTGGGCAGAGTTTGGTCAAATCGGAGCGGGCTTATTTTGTCCCGATTTCGCGATTCTAAAACTTTGGGAAGTATGCTGCTCCCACTGAAACATGTGCAAACTAATAGATAACACACATAAGGCTTGTGGAAATACTAATGATACTGAAAATACAATTAAGATTCAAATAACCTACAATTCGACAATTGTTATATACATTATTTAATTTGTGGTCAACTTACTTACGTAGGTAGGTCGAAAAGACAACTCAAAATTAGATTGCAAGTTCATGTCAGAAGGATCAAAAATGGCTTAGTCACTCATAGTGCTTCATGTACAAACATAATAAAAATTTTGAGAACTTCAGATACAAGGCTATTGAACAAATTTAGTTATGATGTAGAGGTGGTGACCAGGAACTAACTTTATCCAATAGGACGTCCAAGAGAGAGTCCTATAGAACTTTTAAGCTAAACCAAACCATTAAACATTTCAGTCCCCGGCATCGGGACAGGGGTGTGACAATTACACTAGGGGGGCATGGTCATGTTGCAATGGGGACATGGCCATACCCCCAAACACTCAAAATGCTCAAAACACTGCCGCACCTGAGATAAATACCAATGTTCCCACCCACGGGACAAACATGTCCCCAGACAGGACAGTGGGACAGAGCGTTAAAATCGCCTAAATTGAGATAGTTGAGCGCTATGGCTAAACACATTTGGGCTCATTCAGAGTGGGATGTACGCTGGGATGTTTTGGTGTAAGATATGCATCTTTGTACTGCGCATGCGCACTTAACATGCGTACACATATGTCCATCTATATCTTTTGGAAAACTTTGACCTGCGACAGCCTAAACCTGGAGAGGCTGAACAAGGGTGGGCAGGGGTATACACTGTGTAGAGTAAGAGCGTGTTCACATAATTGCAACACTATTAGATGTGGACGCATCAGCAAATATTAATTTCCCATTGAAAAATTGCATTGCGAAACGCGTTAAAGAAACGCAATAAAAAAAAAGTCTGTCTACTTTAGGAAGTGTATATGGTAGCCTCCTGTATCATGTTTCACCTTCTACAGCCTCCAGTTTTGGTGGAAGAGTATTCTGATAGAGAAGCGTGCTTGAGCGCAATCAGCTGTACATGTATATTCCAACAAATGGACCACTCATCCAGATAAAGAGTCTATGTTGTTTTATTTAATCCACATTGAATACAATCTATACATATTGTTCCATGAGTGGTCTTCTGGGCTCCTTGACTATATCCACAGGAATCTTCACTTGGAATCACTGCCAACAAAAACTTCTGGGGAAAGTTGTACATCCATCAAGATAAGCAGAAATATTTATATTCCAAGTATGCACTTTTTAGCTAGTACTTTATTACTGATATTTTAAAAATGCTTCACTATGTGCGCTCTCATTTTATATCAATGGTGACAGGACTTTTTTAAACTTATGAGAGAGAGTAGAGGAAGTGCAGGATGAGG
>NC_134409.1:123947831-124019564 GCF_038048845.1 Mixophyes fleayi | reverse complement strand
TCAGCATACCAGGGTGAATTGCAGAAGGGTCAACACTGCAAATATTGACTCTTTGCATAAACTTAATGTAAGTGTCAATAAAATCCTTTGACACTTATGAAATGCCTGTAATTTTACTTCAGCATACCATAGCAACATCTGACAAAAAGGTCTAACAACACCGAAGCAGAAAACTTTGTGAAAAACAATACTTGTGTCATTCTCAAAACTTTTGCCCATGACTGTATATGTTTTTGTTGTTTTGTGCATGTGTGAGTGTGTGTGACCAGTGGAGGTGCTGGGCTCAAAGCAAATTTTTGCACCTGGGCCCACAACTTGCTAGTTCCTCCTCTGGGTAGAACAGTCCCTGAGAACTGGGGCTGTACCTCCTGAATTGGGACAGTTGGTTGGTCTGATTCGCTCAGGACAGTTAATCATTTTTAAACCATTAGTGCGCCATGAAAATTATATATCTCTGTCTATATTGCAGAGCATAGTTGAACTTAACGGGCAATAATGTAACACGTTAATTATACAGAGCAATTAGAGTGTAAAATAAAATAAAAAAAATCAAGTTTGTTTTAAATAAAAATAAAATCTGCACAAGATGTGATCAGATGTAAAAGCTAAACACATAAGGTAAGAGCACATTTTTAGCTTTCTTTTCAGCACAACCCACGAAAAATTTGGTTCCTCATTGACTGGTAATATATACAGAAACCTGCAGCCTGTACAATACAAATGTCTGATTTATGTGCTGTGCATCTGTTTCATATAAAGAGCACTGAACAGAACAGAGAATGCATTCTAGCAGCGAGTTCTCATTTATCAAAAACCCTTTCCTGCTGTAGGTAGATTGTAATGGTGATTAACTCGTGTGGAGCCAGATAGAAGCATGGAAAAATAAAACTACTTTGAAGACTTTGATACCTGTTCAGGTGCTGCCTAGAACAAGCACACATTCTCATGTGTTAAAAGCTTTTTTTTTTGCAATTAACGTAGAAGACGCTCATGGCCATTTGCTAACCAGAGGAGAACCACGAGCTTCATGAAAGTCTATTCTGTGGACCTAATTTTACTAAACTGCACATGGGTTAGGTCAACGAAATACTTAATGAGATGTGGGCAGATCAGCGTTGTTCCTGTGCGCTGTGGGAGAGGAGAAGTGGTCCACTTTGCTTTGTGCCCAAGCTGTAAATATGAGGTTTTGTTTAAGTAGCATATTTAAAAAGCACTATATTGTAAACATGATCATTTTCATTCCTTATCGCAATGATAAGGAAGGAAAGGTGGCCAAACCCCTTTGTGATAGTGACCGGAGGGGAGAGCAGGTAAGATCCGGTGAGGGATCCAAAGATCCCTCTAACGCACAGTTTCCCAACTCCAGTCCTCAGGACCCCTAACAGTGCATGTTTTCCATATCTCCTTGCTGGAGCACAGGTGCACTCATTACTGACTGACACATTGTAACACATCCACAGGTGGTATAATTATTTCCCTTGTCACCTGGAAAGCCTGCACTGTTAGGGGTCCCGAGGACTGGAAACACTGCTCTAACGTAATGCTCTCCCCATAGGCTTCAATGACTAACGCCATCTACAGATGGTGAGTAGAGAAGGGACAGGAGAGGATAATAGTCCCTTTTTCATCCTTACACCTCTCATACTGTCAGTCTCTGCACTACAGGGACTGAAAGAAGGACACAAGGCTCCTTCTGCAATCAATTATTGCAGAGTGGCTAGTGATCGTAGCGTTGGGGAAGGTGGCGAGAGAGAGAAAGAGGGAGAGAGAGAGGAACATAAAGGGTGGAGAGAGAGAGAGGGACAGAAAGGGGGAGAGGGAGAGAGGGGCAGAGAGGTAAAGGGGGAGAGAGAGAGAGAGGGGGGGGGAGAGAGGGGGAGGAGGGGAGAAAGAGGGGGAGAGAGGCAGAGGGGGAGAGAGAGAGAGGGGGGGAGCGAGAGGGGGAGAGAGGGAGAGGGGGAGAGAGAGAGAGAGAGAGAGGGGAGAGAGAGGGGGAGGAGGGGAGAGGGAGAGAGAGAGAGAGAGAGAGGGGGGGAGGGAGGGGGGGAGAGAGAGGGAGAGAGAGAGGGGAGAGAGAGGGAGGAGAGAGAGAGAGAGAGAGAGGAGGGGAAGAGAGAGAGAGAGAGAGAGAGAGGGGAGAGAGAGAGAGAGAGAGAGAGGGGGGAGAGAGAGGGGGAGGAGGGGAGAGAGAGAGAGAGGGGGGGGGGAGAATGAGGGAAAGAGAGGGAGAGAGAGGGAGAGAGGCATGTTAGGCATGCAAGGATAGGGGCCACTTGAGACAAGTTGACACCCAGCCTTCTTGGAAGAATAACCTTCCACTTATATATTGATGTTCCTGATTTATTATGGATCCACAGGATTTGTAAGCCATGCAAAATTGCCAGAATCTTACTCCGCATTTATGCTACAAAGACAGCACAATGTGCAAATATACAAGCATGTACAGTAATGTATTTAACAAGTAATATATCCTTCAAGGTGTACTCTTACTATCATGAGTTATCATGAGCAAAATATTGAGAGACAACAATGCACCGTTAACTCCCCTTATACTTTAAGAATGTCCTGTTCCTTGCTCTCAGAAATCGGACATAAATTACATATAATTATCAAGAAAAGTAGTTTTGGAAATACTATCCCAGGTTCAGAGTATTTCACTGATGTTAAAAGTGTCTAAATCCAGTCTTGGCAGCTCTATCTGTCCAGGAACAGATATTCCGCTATGATATTCTACTATATATTCAAAGCAGATTTATATAATCTAAAAAGTCATTTTCAATTCACGCTGTGATAGTGAAGCATTGTAACAGTATACGTTTGAATGGGACTTGCTCAAGTGCAAGGCATTGGCTAACTGCAATAATTGCCCAGAACTGAAGCTGCGAGGGAGTTTACATCATTGAGGTTTAAGATCCAGGACGTTTGAAACTTTAATCATTTCCATATGAGGTTTAAGAATTTCAATAAGGCTACTTTTTACTGCTCAACAAAAAGATCACTTTAAATTATATTCATTTTCCTATAATATTTTTATGTACTTCAGACTTTGATTTTAACTACATTTCAATAAAATTTGTATTATGCATTCATGTTTTGCAAAACGCTTCTCAAAACACTTGCCTGGTTCATAGTTTAGTTTGGAGAAACATAAAAAACACTTGTAGTTCACTTGTCTGCCGAGTATTTTTCTAATTAGCGCACATAAAAGACAACTTTCCATTCTCAGATGCATATATTCTGTATAAGCTGTTATTGTCTGCTATAAAACCTTTTAAACAGCCGGATGGATTTGCTAACAGGTGTCTGGTTGATTTCTTTGGTTTAATACAAATGTTACACATAGCTGAACATTTTAAAGGGCCTTTCCATCATTATCATCATCATCTATTTATTTATATAAAACTCACTCACATCAGTCCCTGACCCATTGGAGCTTACAATCGAAATCCCCTAACATACACACACACAGACCGAGAGAGACTAAGGGCAATTTAATAGCAGCCAATTAACCTACCAGTATGTTTTTGGAGTGTGGGGGGAAACCAGAGCACCCAGAGGAACTTACATTTCCAAATGTCCTCTTGTGACCAGTGTATTGATGGTCATAGATGACCATCGATACTTTGTATTGGTCTTATATATAATATTAAAATATGAATAAAATCCTAGGGTTTGATTTACTATACTAACTTGGTAAAGTCAAATCAAACTACTATAGATTCTCCTGTTCTATACGTACCACTGAGATCAGTAGTCAAAGTGGAAACTTAGAAATAGCGGTCTTAAGAATGTAATGGGGAATGAACGGATGAATGAATGGACTTTTATAGTTTTGCAATTAAGACAGTAGGAGAAGTGGCGGTATGGCATACCATCGTATACGATCCCACTTCCACCACTGACTGACATATTGAGGAATTCAGTGATTCAAACATGTGGGCAGCATGGCGGCTTAGTGGCTAGCACTTCTGGCTAACAGCGCTGGGGTTATGAGTTAAATTCCTGACCATGGCCTTATCTGTGTGAGGTTTGTATGTTCTCCCCGTGTTTGCGTGGGTTTCCTCCCACCCATGTATTGGCTGCTATTAAATTGCCCTTAGTCTCTCTCGTCCTGCATGTGTGTTTGTTAGGGAATTTAGACTGTAAGCTCTAATGGGCCAGGGATTGATATGAGTGAGTTTTCTGTACAGCGCTGCGGAATTCTTTTTATATTATTATTATTACTAATTATTATTATTATTCGGACTCTAAGTGCTAATCTAGATTGTTTACTTGTGTGTCTGTCAATTGTCTTTTAATTTATTGTCTTTTGTCTACTGTAATCTGGATGACTATCACCTCAACGTAATCTCTCTGCTATGCTTTCTTGCATAGTGAGATTGTATTAGATAGATGAAGAAGCTTGTTGGAATCAATAAATTACCTTAAATTATTCAGATCAGAAGTCATCCCGCACAATGTGTGATGGCAGGGGTTAGTCAAATAAATTGTAGTTTAAGAGCTAGCTAGGCAATCTGGGCCAAGAAACATGATCAGGGTACTTTATGTGTGGACAAATCCTGGGATCCCCATCGAATACTTTTGTGGAATCCATTATTAGTTTCAATTCTGTCCAATTAGGATTGGAAACTAAACAGCGTTTTTCCACACTTTGTTGGACTGTACGGATCTAAACATACATCTACCAAGTTAGTATAGTAAATCAGACCCTAGGATTTTATTAATATTTTAATATTATATATAGGACCAATACAAATATATTACATCTATGACCATCAATACACTGGTCACAAGAGGACACGTTGAAATGTAAATTACTTGAATGGATAAAGTTTTACTGTATTTTAGATTTTGAGAATGAGATCCTTCAAATGCTGACATAGAATCATTTCAGACATAATTAGGGCAATATTTCCTATTAGGCAAAGTAAGTCCATGCCGAAGAGCAAGTCGCACTGGCTCTTCCTTTGTTCCAACCAGGGCTAAAACCAGATCCTCTGCTCCTTGAACTTCCTGCCCCATCTCCTACTCCAATTCACTTACATCTCTGTTGCTCCACGCAGACCCATCAATATGACCCATTCAACATAGTACAAAATGCTCTGATCCCAAACATACGATTCACTATTGAATTTACTTGGGAATAATCTCTGTACTGCAGCATTTTTTTTAATGTTTAAACACTGAATTTGTTGCAGGTAACAGTAAATATAAGCTTAATTTTATCGATAATTTCAATTTTTATTCCTATGAGTGGTTGTGTAGGTAGGGGCCCCAGTGCACTCCTTTGCCCGGGGGCCCATAATGTTGATAAGATGGCCCTGGTAGTCACGTCTCCTTCAGCAGCTTTTGAGGGGCCACTGTAAGTCATACTTGCCAACTCTCCTGGAATGTCCGGGAGACTCCCGCATTTTGCGAGAGTCTCCCGGACTCCCGGGTGAGTGTGGCAATCTCCCGGATCTGCCCACTTCACTAGGAAGTGCCCCACTTCCTAGTGAAGTGGGCAGAAATAGGTCCCAAATGCCGCGATTCCCGGTGAATCGCGGTGTTTGACCCCCGCCCCCCCGCTGTCAAATTACACGTTTGCGTCATGACGTCACAGGGGACAGGCCAAAATTACGCGATTTTTGGCACCCCGCCCCTCACGCCCCCCTCCACTGGCAGGCTCCCGGAAGAGAGCTGAAGAAAGTTGGTAAGAATGGTGTAAATTGGCCCGGGTAGGACGGGAGATCTTAGGGCCAGGACCCACCCATTTGCTATTTGGTGGGGAGGGGGGGGGGGGGGCTTCATGTTTTCTAACTGTTGACAACCCCTTTAATTCAGCACGGGCATCTGCAGTATAAAAAATACGTGGCATGAATGGAAACGCTGTGTAGCAGGTGAAACGGCTCATATATGAAGTATGTAAGACCCACAAATGAATGTAACATCCCCCCTTATTCCTCTAACTTCTGCAATTCTTTCAATCTACTGCACTTGGCTTATGAAGCAGACAGATTAGAACACATCTTTCATTTAAATGCTGACCATTGTGCCTCTTGTCCACTTATAATTCTACTCTGGCAAATGAATTGCTTTAATTTTGTTTTATATTGCATACAGTATGCAAATACAGATATAATTCAATACTAGCAGCAATTATCTTTGGTGATTACTAATTGTTATTTACTAATTACCTGCAGCAAATCAGAGGCCCCTTTCTATTAGTTTAAAGACAGCAGTATCCTCTGTAACTTTGAGCTTTTCTCTTCACACAGTAATGTTTAAATAGATGTGATTTATGACCTTAGCATCTGTAATAATGATCTCATCTGATCATATATATGGAGGTAGCAACCGTCTCAGCTTCCTCATTATTTGTTGCCGTGTAATGAAAAAAATGTCATTTTAGTGTTATGTAGATGTGACCTTTTAAAAACATGACATTAGTATGCTCTTCCGGCCTATTAGAAATATGTGCCTAAGGAAGAATCAGTCATTTCACTGCAAAGCTATTTGTTACACAAGTATTTTACCCAGTAACCAATATTATAGTTACCAACATTCTAAAATAGTTTCCAGGAACATTTTGCAGGTGAGTCATCTAAGCAGGTCCTGAGCGATACTGTCTCCGTGGATCACCTTCAAGTCAAGTTTTTTTCAGCTTGAGAAGTAATAATACCACTGTATAGGTCATTGGTACGGCCTCATCTAGAATACTGTGTTCAGTTCTGGAGGTCGTATCTCCAGAAGGATATAAATTATAAATACATTAAAGACTGTACAAAGAAGGGCAATTAAAATGGTGCATGGCCTACAGCACAAAACCTACCAGGTAAGACTAAAAGATCTTAATATGTATAGTTTGGAGCAGAGAAGGGAAAGGGGGGACATGATAGAAACTTTCATACATATCAAGGGGTTTAACAAGTTACAGGAGGGAAACGTTCTTCAAAGGAAGAGAAGTATTAGAACACGAGGACATGTACTGACACTGGGGGGAAGTAGGTTCAGAGGAAATGTGAGGAACAATTACTTCACAGAAAGGGTAGTGGATAAGTAGAATAGCCTCTCATCAGAGGTGGTAGAGGGTAATACAGTAGAGCAATTTAAACATGCTTGGGATAGACATAAGGATATCATTACAAAGAATAAAGGATCAAATAGGGTTTGAGGTTGCCACAGGTTAAAAATTGGGCAGAGTAGATGGTCCAACCGATTCTTATCTGTCGTCAAATTCTATGTTTCTATGAGATACCCAAAATTGTTTCAAATTAGATCTTGAACCGATTGTAAAGACTGAAAATTTGCGATAAACTCTCAAACTTTATATTTGTGATCTAAATTCAAGCAAAGTGAACAAGTTCGACCGTGTTTAAGTATTTAGAGCTTAATTAGTTATATTCCACAGTATTTTTAATGTCTAAGTGCAAGCTGGGAAACCTTATTAATTAAAGTAATATTCACTGTTTGAATGAAAAACAAATCTTATTTTATTTTATAGTTTGTTTTAACTACTTTCAACATCGAGCTTTAAATTTCAAATGTTATGGCAGATTTATAGTTGGGGTAGGGCATGTCCTAAATCTACATTACATTTCAGTGTAAAGAAAAAACTATCAAGGATTTGTGTGTTACATGAAAAAACAGCCAGTATTTAACTTGTATGCAAAATAATAAAGTAATTTATACCCCTTGCATTGTAACGTGGTTGGTCCAGGAGAAAACGTACTCCTGTTTCTGCCTTACTTTCCATAATGAATCAGGCCATGGGACTCTTCCAGGAATAACACTCCAACACCTGAGACTGTCCCTAGATATTAGGGATAGCCACTATTAGGGATAACTATTCCTTAAATGACCTTTTACCTGTGTATTAGAAATAAAATCTGTTCCATCAGATCAGTTAAGGTGCAACATGAGCAGGAACAGCCCCTGCGTGCGCCACTGAAAGGGGTCACACAGAGGACGAAGGAGAGCACACTTCCTTTACCCCAAGTACGCCCCATGACCGCCCTGCATCCCTGCACTGTACGGAAGAGGTCATGTGATGCAGAACTTGACTGACAACATTCTAATTAGATCGGGAGAAGCCGGCTGGGAGGCTGCAAGAGAAGTTGGTTCTTCTACCACTTGCAAAAAGGTAGCTGGTTACTAAAATAAGTTTCATTTGCCATAACCACTAGTTCCTTTGTCCCAATTAATAGCTGTTGTTAAAATCACCCATGAGAAGCACAACATTTATTTCAGTTTCTTTTGTAGTTGGTGGACTTTTTTTTGCTATATGTGCAAAATCAACTCAAAGGGGGTATTCAACTGACTGCGAGATTTTTTTTTTTCCCGCCGCGTTAAAAATAAAAAAATCACCCGCAGGTTTTTAACTGCTATAGCGACAGTTTTTAGTTAACGCAGCGTGAAAACTCGTGCAATTTAATTGAAAGAGAGGGAACGCTGCCCCAGCGCGTTAATCATTGTGTTTGCGAGTTTTCAGGGGAGTGAAGGGGACTTTTAACGCGGTCATGTATGACACAAAAAAAAGGATTGGCATACATTTTCATACATTTTATTTAATTACACAACCATATTCTATTTGATAATGTCTACATTACAGTACTTTCTTTAGCATATTCTTTTCCTATTTTTACTATAGAGTCAATACTACCATATCAAAACACATTAGTACAAACATATTTGTACCAAAAACATACATAAATATATTTAGTGATTTTTAGTTATTAATTTTTTTTATTTCATTATTTTTTAACAAGAAAATCAACTTTTACATGTTAGGCATTACTGATAAACATAGTTTATCTATTTTTTTTCTCATTATTACATGATTTCAAATAGTTTTCAGAGGTTTTTTTATTTTTATCACACCCCAAAGAGGTGCGAGATAAAACAGCATATTGGCCTGTTTAATGCGCAGCGTTAAAAATACAATTGACTTGCTTTTAACGCGGCTGCCTCTCACACACCCTATACTTTCAATAGACCTTCTACTGGAGCGCGAGAGGACCGTTTGTTAAAAAAAACCCGGAGCGTTAAAAATGCAATTGAATGGCGGATAAAGTTAACCCGCTCGAAAATTATAACAAAACAGCGTTGAAATGACTTAACGCAGTCGTAAAATAAATCTTGCGTGTAATTGAATACCCCCCAAAGGCTGTAATTTGCATATAGAATCCCTTTCTTAAACATTTGTTAGAGTGCTTCTAGCAGAGTGTATCTAACACCTCCCTCTCGTGTCCAGAAAGACATTTAATATTTTTATGTTATCACCTCCCCATGTAGGCATTGAGATATATTTAGTTGCCATCTCTCTCAGTTGAGAGCTGACATGTCCGCCATTAGTGTAATGATGCTGTGCTTATGCTCTATAGAATCTTGGGGCAGCACGTGGCTTAGTGGTTAGCACTTCTGCCTTACAGCACTTGGCCATGAGTTCAATTCCCAATCATGGCCTTATCTGTGTGGAATTTGCGTGGTTTTCCTCCAGGTGCTCCGATTTCCTCCCATACTCCAAAAAACATACTGGTAGGTTAATTGGCTGCTAATAAATTGACCCTAGTCTGTGTGTGTTAGGGAATTTAATCTGTAAGCCCCAATGGGGCAGGGACTGATGTGACAGTGCACAGTGCTCCGGAATTAGTGGTGCTACATAAATAAATGGTGATGATAGATCAACAATTGTATGGAACGTTTGCATGACTAGTTAGACATAAGCTGTGTGTCATGTGGTTCCATTGTTATTCTAGCCCTAGTGGTGACGCTGCCCTCCAGGTAAACGTCTGAGATTCTATTATAAATGTTACCAGATTCTATTATAATATGTTACTGATAAAAAATATGATTTTATTAGAAAAACAATTTCCCTCTAAAATTGCTAATGCTATCTGTAAAAACAAATGATGTTTTGTTTTCAGACTCACGTATAAATTGAAGTAATATTTGTCTCTTTGTTAAACTAGCCTGCAGCTCTTAAACTAAATGGGTTTAGTCGTTTAGTAGTCTTATAGGGAGTCATTAATTTCATCCCAAGCACTTTATATTCTCACAATGACTGCAATCCAATTATTTTGTAGGAGTTGACTCTGTTTTAACATGAACGATTTTGACGCAATTACAATGTTTGTTTTTGGTAGAGATAATGTAGATAATTGACAAAAATGGAAAAGTGTGCCCCCCCCCCGTACTAACCCCCCCCTCCAAGCAAATGTATCGGATTGTAAAATCCTGTTTTGATGGGGCTGTGGATAGGCCCAGAGCCATGGGTCAACCTATGTCCAGGGAAGTCATCCCATCCGCCATTATAATAATCTGTAGGCATCCAAGGTAGACCAGGGTAATGTCTACCCCCCACCCTCTCTGCCCCTGCTGATGAGGGGGAGCTTTGGACCATCATGTGATGCTAAGGAGAGGGAGAGAAGGCCTGGGGGTATATTTACTAAACTTCGGGCTTGAACAAGTGGAGATGTTGCCTATAGCAACCAATCAGATTCTAGTTATCACTTATTTAGTACATTCTACAAAATGACAGCTAGAATCTGATTGGTTGCTATAGGCAACATCTCCAATTTTTCAAACCCGCAGTTTAGTAAATTTTCCCGTTGGTGTACAGATATGTGATGATGATGATGATAATGACGACAACAGCCCTATCTGACCTATATTATGTCATGATGCAGTGGTCCAACCAGGGCTGGATTAAGGCAATAGAGGCCCCCAGGCTAAGGCTACAGTGAGCCCCCCCAATATATATACAGCACTTATCTGGTCCTCTTCTCTCGCTGCAGCCTATAGGCTCTTCTACAATCTTCTTGACCTGCTTTCCGTATGGCTGCGGTGCGCAGCGTGCTGCTTAGTGAGGCCCCCCAGCTTCCTGTGGCCCCTGGGCTATAGCCCACAAAGTCCATTATGTAAATTCGGCTCTGGGTCCAACTGACGTGGTGGTGTTTGCATTCAATGTAATTTTCTATGTAAAAAGTGCCTTTTGCATTTATTAATAACACCGACAAGATACTATTCTCTCTTATGTATACAACACTTTATTACATTATATTGTGCACAAATAGGGTATTACAACTAATGTATTTATATCCAACACTGTCAAACTACAATATACACTATAACTAGTCGTAAGCAGTGGTGGAGGTGGGCTGGTACACGGTGGTCTGCTATACCGTCACTTCTCCGAGTGTCTTGATTGTAAAACTATCCAATAATGTTCACGTACATTTTTATATACCGCCACTTCAAAATATCCACATCGCTAATTTGTAAACTTCCACTTCAACCACTGGTTATCAGTAAAGACATATATGTGTTCGGAGTTCGACATTTCTTGGAATTGGTGCAACTCAAAATACATACGTAAAAACACAATTTATCCCGCTTTTTACGTGCACGCTCGGACCGCAAAACTACAGCCAAATGCGGCCCCTACTGTATGCTGATTGAAGCCTAATAAAGAGAAAAGTGCACCAGTGTCCAGAACTTGTACAGTAAAATTGGTAGGGGTGCAAATAATTTTCTATTTTATGGGACCTAAACATATCAGTAAATTTGCATAATGCAGATTCTAATAATTCATCCAGGTTATTAGTTTACCGACTTCTCTAGAAATCAGCAGAATATTGCCCTGGCCCAATAGTAGATATTGATATTGATATAGTTTGCATAGTAGCCATTTATTTAAACCCTTTCTGCATTTTTTAAGTGGACCTGTTGACACCAAAAGCATCCATTTTGAGGACAGCCTATCAATTTGCTCTGAACTAGTGACATCAGGGAAACGCTGTCTGACTAATATTCATGAGCCTGACTAATATTCATGAGTCTGATTAATATTCATGATGTAATGACTCCAAGTGAATCAGTAGGCTAAATCAGTGAGGGGCAACATGTAAGAGGTGCTCTCCCTCCTCCTTGCACTGTGCAGATGAGGTCACACGATGTGGAAGTCGTCTGCCCTCGTTCTGATAAAATCGTGAGTAGCCGGAAGGGGGCCGCAGGTGAAGCGTCAGCGGCCCATGGCGGCCAAGGGCCACCTGTTCCCCACTGTTGGGCTAAATGCTCTTTAATATAAGTTATATCAGCTCAGACACTGTGGGTAAGTGACTTCAAATACAACTGTTTCCTGTAATTAACATTAACTAAATGTATAGTAAAGAAAGACTTATACATAGTTACAAACATTATTGATTCAAAATTTGTAATCTATTATTGTGGCTCCCCCTTAAACACAAACCAAACCTCTGTACAAGGGAGGTTGTTAATACAAGACGCCAGAGGGAACATTGAATACAAGTTATTTTAAAGTTTAACAGACTGTACACTCTACCTTCAGTTAATGAGCAACTATAATGTGTTATGACATAGGGCTAGATTTACTAAACTGCGGGTTTGAAAAAGTGGAGGTGTTGCCTATAGCAACCAATCAGATTCTATCTGTCATTCTGTAGAATGTACTAAATAAATGACAGAGAGAATCTGATTGGTTGCTATAGGCAACACCTCCACTTTTTTCAAACCCGCCGTTTAGTAAATCTAGCCCATAGTGTCTATATAACATATATTCTTTTTAAACTATAATTCTATTTTTTTTTTCTTCATTTTTCTCATTTCAACATTGCTTTTTCATTCTCTAAATCTTCGTCATACTTGGATAATGTTTATTTTGCCTTATGAGACATCTGGCTGTAGCCGCTGTGCCTGCATGTTTTCAGTGGAAAGCAGAATATTTGCTCTCTGGTACATTTTGTTGTAATCTTTAATGTTAGTGCTGTATAATTTCATCTTTAGCAAGGTATACATAAATCATCTCTGATTTAAAAAAAATGTTCTATGGTTTTGAATATAGGCTAAAAAGTTTGTGAACATTGTTGCAAAATTAAAATGACAACTTAACCATTTCATGACTGCTGGGGTTTTCGCTCACTTGTGACCAGAACACATTTCATTTACTTGCAACAACCTCAAATATTCACCCAAATGCGACACAAACATTTGACACAGTTATAGGGGTCAGGAACAAAAGTATTGTAATTTATATTTAATTTCCCCCTTTTAGCATACTCCTACATGTGTGCAGATTTTTTATTTGAAAGAAAGGGAGAGCAAGGTGAGAATTAGAGAATGCGAGAAGGGACACAGTGTGATACAGAAGAGGAACAGTGTGGTGGAAGGGGCACAGTGTGACACAGAATGGGGCACAGTGTGGTGGAAGGGGCACAGTGTGATACAGAAGGGGCATAGTGTGATACAGAAGGGGCACAGTGTGATACAGAAGGGGCACAGTTTGATACAGAAGGGGCACAGTGTGGTACAGAAGGGGCACAGTGTGATACAGAAGGGGCACAGTGTGATACAGAAGGGGCACAGTGTGTTGGAAGAGGCACAGTGTGGTGGAAGAGGCACAGTGTGGTGGAAGGGGCACAGTGTGGTGGAAGGGGCATAGTGTAATGGAAGGAGCACAGTGTGATGGAAGGGGCATAGTGTGACACAGAAGGGGCACAGTGTGATACAGAAGGGGCACACTGTGGTGGAAGGGGCACAGTGTGATACAGAAGGGGCATAGTGTGATACAGAAGGGGCACAGTGTGACACAGAGAGGGAAAATGCCCCCTGCATTTTTTTCCCCTTTATAATGTTCCTAATGGGGGGGAGACTCGACTCCGCAGCCTGATTCCCACAGGCAAATTTGCCAGTCAGCCCCTGTAGATTAGGTTAGGCTTATATGAGCTCCAACCCGCTATAAACATACTGTAGATGGTGGGGAGAACAGGTTAAAGATTTTATCACTTTTAATAAATTGTAAGCACTGTGTGCACAAGACCTCTGTGTCTCTATAGGTGTCTTCCACAGCAGTCAGATCTCACTTGGTGATATTGTAGGCTCTGGTCTCTCAAGGGGGTAGATTTCTCAAACCTTCTAATAGGAAAAGTGCAGGTGTTTCCCATAGCAACCAATCACATTCTAGCTATCATTTACAAAGTACCCTCTAGAAAATGATAGCTGGAATCTGATTGGTTGCTATGGGCAACATCTCCACTTTTCATTTTTAAGAACGGTTAGTAATTCTACCCCCAAGGAATCTTTTGTCAGCAAAAGTGGCAATACATCGAGGACGAAGGAGAAAAGCTCTGGTTAAACAACTGTGGTTTTTCCACGTATAGATATTTATTCCTTCAGTAACACACTAAAAATGTAGACTTTACAATAACATCTTAATACTACAAGTTGGATAACTAAAATAATCAGAAATATACTTCTTTATAAATATAAATGAGGCACAATTTTAATAATAGCCCACCTTTAAACTGATGGCAATATAATATGGATAGCATGCCTTATATTCCAGCCATAGAACATTTCATCAAATAGACTGCTCTGAAGGGTAAAGCAATTCTCCAACCTACGAGCCACTTAAACAAAGTAATTCACTAAATGACAGGGCCGAATGCCAGGTAATCACTTAGGTCATAAGATTAATTGCGCAGACCACCTGCTTATTAATGTTTCCTTATTTAAACAAAGGAACTAAAAGATCTATATTGTGCAAGAGAATGGGATCATTGTTGGATGCAGAGCTACCGAGAAGTAGAATGTAGTATTGTGAGATACAGAAACGGTCATGTTATTCCCATAAATGTGTGTAACAGACAGGCTGTCCTCGCGGTGACAAGGCCGGCATTGTTGTTGATGAATGAAGCTGGCGACACTGATAAAATAATCATGAACGTCCGCTTCACCTTATAATTCTTTTGAAGGAGAAATATCAGCACGGTTACTACTTTTTAATCAACTGTTTCTAATCATGGCAGTGTCTGAGACTGGTTTAGATCAGAAAAATAATTAGAGGCAAAGAATGTGATCACTGCATGGTGGCGTTCAACGATGTAACAGTATACCTCGAACATTCAGGGCCGGCTTGGTGGAAAGACCACATACTGTAGGCCCAGACATAGTGGCAGGAGAGCTACGAATCGTATTTATTTATTTTTCTTCTGTACAGCAATAGTTTATTATATTAGAAACCTTTGTTATTGTTTATTGCATTTATGAATTAATTGTACAAATATTGGGGTTGCTCAAGCTTCTACAGCACCCAATGGTGGTACCAATAATGGTGGCTGTCCTTGATCTGTGATAGACTGTATTGCACAGCATTGTGTTTCTGTTTTACCTGTGATCTCTGTGAAATTTACCTTTTGCCAACTATCTTGTCTTTATTCACATGCTCCTATCACAACCATACTTCCCCATAATATATGTGGCACATTGTTTTGTCCCTTATACCTGTGCATACTATCTGTGTTTGGCGACTAAGGCAGGCGTTTTTCCAGGTTTACCCCTAGAGGACATCACTCATTGCTGCAAGGCTACTGAGTGACCAGGGTATAGACACTGCAACAGCTGTGGTAAGTGATATTTTGAGTCATGTTTATATACCCTTGGACCAGGACTTACTAGGGGTTTTGTGGAGGCAGTGCTGAGATCATGAAACACCCCTCTGCCTACCACAGCGACACCTGCTATGGCGGACATGACACGCAACAGTGCCCTACAGGAGTGTGAAGAGGAACGTACTGTAGTAGACAAAAGACTCATAGCACTAAGAGCGCCAGAGACTGTGTATAATGAGGAGGCATCTCCCGTGTTATGTACAACATGCAGCGCCAAGCGAAAGCCAAAGGTCTTAAGCAAACAGATCAAGGCGGGATTGAGGCCATATTGTTAGAAGCAAACATTGCAATAGACTGGGAGATTTCACTGGCCCAAAAGCAAAGCCTAAAGTGTGGGTCATATGGCTGCCAAGAAAGAGCCAGACCTCCTTCAAAGACTCCATTCTTACTGTATCAGACCACCCCAAGCAGGCCCTTTCCAAAATGGGCCCCAACACTTAGTCTCTTTAGGGGAGGTGGTTGCAGAGCCAGCCAAGGGTCCCAATGAAGCTGAGCGTAGCCCGTGTGATTTTCTGGACAATACTTTGGACAACTTGCTCAACCACATTTCAGACTCACAGGCTGAAGTTGGCTCCATACCTAATAATTATATATATATATATATATATATATATATATATATATATATATATATATATATATTCTGTGATATCACTATTGCATAAAGCTCAAGATATTGAGATAAATGCAAATGCGATCAGGTATAACGCCACTGTTATAGTGCAAACGTTATTGCTTTATTTAAGAAATACTCCCCCCCTTTGTAATCTCAGCGTACACATTTATTTATCATATAATAGGCTGCAAACATATTGATAAACATAGGTTACAGAGAGGAAGATACATATGATTTAAACATCAGGAATTGTACATAGGTATCGGCCTGCAATATGTCATTCACTGCTTTATACTAAGTGAAAATAATATACTTATATTAATTTAAGCCAAAATAGGCTTAAATTAATATAAGTATCTTCATATCTTCCCTGTATGCCTGGAACAATAACACTAGATACTTTCTTAGAGGATTATTTATTAAAAATATTATTTTTGCAATTTGCTTTTTGCTGCAATTTAATAATATTTTATCATTGGGCCAGCTCAGTGATACTTACTTGCCCCAGTGATACTGATCTGGAACACTAAGATACTTAATAGTTAGCAATGAGGTGTGTGCAAAAAAAAAAAAAAAGCAATGTTTTATTATCCAAACATCCTGCGGAGGTGCAAAGTTCCTACGCAACCTTGGGCTAAGTAGATATGGTAGATAGATATGAATGAGTCATACTTGCAAACTCTCCTTGAATGTCAGGGAGACTCCCTGAAATAGGGGTGATCTCCCTCACTCCCTGAAGAGTCTGGCATTCTCCCTGATGCTGAGCCAGTACAAGACATGGTTGGCTTCACCATCTGGGGCATGATGACACAGTTCAGACATTGTGTCCTATGTCCATGTATTGATGCCTATGGAGGTGGCCATTTTCATGGAGACCAAGATTTAATCAAAGACTGACAGGTAAGACAACATAACTTCAGTAATGGAGACAGAAATGTAAAAGACACGTCAGTCTCTAGAGATTCATTAGCTGCGTTTCTTTAACGCATAGTTGCCTACTCTCCCAGAATGTCCGGGAGACTCCCGCATTTCTGGGAGACCTCCCGGGAGAGCAGGGCAACCTCCTGGTTCTCGCCCCCGCTATAGATAAGTGACGGGGGGGGCTTAATGATGCAAATATCACATCATCTTAGCCCCGCCGCCTGCTGTAATTGGTCAAAATTATGACAATCATTTAGGGGGCAGTGCCAAAATGATGTGATTCGTCAAGCCCCACCCCCACATGCCCACCTCCCCCGGAATCTCCCTGAAGCCAACGAGGAAAAGTTGGCAAGTATGGAATGAGTATAATATATTATAAGTATGATATAATATTCACTTAGAATGAAGCAGTTAAGTGTTTTATGTGATATACTGCACTTCAACACCAATCAGCAATTGTTGATATTTTAACTAATTTGTACCTGTGTTTATCTATATGTTTCTGAGGTCAGTGTTGCTGATTGGCTGAGACTTATGTTAATCTATATGTGTGCACCCAACTCTACGAAATTTACATTTTCACTATTGCAAGGAAAACATTTCACCTTTACTCCAAAGCAATTTTTAATGTCTCTTTTTTGATATATAAATTAAATTGAGTGTTTTATTACATATTTTTATTTCACTTTTATTTTGCCAAACATGATGGTTTTTTTTTATGTATTTTCCATTACTTTCACCAATCCTATTAGAGAATATCTTCCTATGCATAGTTCTGTGACACTTGTGTGTTTAAATTAGAGATGGTCACTGACCCCCGTGTTTTGGTTTTGGATTCGGTTTTGGATCTGGATTACCGTCGTGTTTTGGTTTTGGTTTTGGTTTTGCAAAACCTCCATTGCGTGTTTTGGTTTTGGTTTTGGTTTTGTTTGGTTTTGTTTTGCTATTTTTTGGGAAAATCCATGTTTTTGGGCCTAAATTAACCCAATTTAGTGCTCCAACTGTTTTAGAGACAAGTAATCTAATTGTTGAGGTAATAAATCATCCCAAAAAACAGTTTAATTCTTCGTTGGTAGGCCTATTCTACACACAAAACAGATTGTCTTCCTCTCCATCTATGCATATTGGCAATGCAGCCATCGTCTTTGAATGTATATTACACCCTACACTTATAGTTAAATATGTAAAGAAATGGAAAAAGCCAGTTTGGTTTCTGTCTCTCAAGGCCCCCCTCCACTTGTATAAAATACCAAAAAATTCAGCCATTATAGACTGTACAATATTAATTGACATGGAGAAAGCCAGTTTGGTTTCTGTCTCTCAAGGCCCCCCTCCACTTGTATAAAATACCCAAAAATTCAGCCATTATAGACTGTACAATATTAATTGACATGGAGAAAGCCAGTTTGGTTTCTGTCTCTCTAGGCCCCCCTCCACTTGTATAAAATACTAAAAAATTCAGCCATTATAGACTGTACAATATTAATTGACATGGAGAAAGCCAGTTTGGTTTCTGTCTCTCTAGGCCCCCCTCCACTTGTATAAAATACTAAAAAATTCAGCCATTATAGACTGTACAATATTAATTGACATGGAGAAAGCCAGTTTGGTTTCTGTCTCTCTAGGCCCCCCTCCACTTGTATAAAATACTAAAAAATTCAGCCATTATAGACTGTACAATATTAATTGACATGGAGAAAGCCAGTTTGGTTTCTGTCTCTCTAGGCCCCCCTCCACTTGTATAAAATACTAAAAAATTCAGCCATTATAGACTGTACAATATTAATTGACATGGAGAAAGCCAGTTTGGTTTCTGTCTCTCTAGGCCCCCCTCCACTTGTATAAAATACTAAAAAATTCAGCCATTATAGACTGTACAATATTAATTGACATGGAGAAAGCCAGTTTGGTTTCTGTCTCTCTAGGCCCCCCTCCACTTGTATAAAATACTAAAAAATTCAGCCATTATAGACTGTACAATATTATGAAAAATGGACAAAGCCAGTTTAGGGTCACTCTGTCTATGACACCCTACCCTTAAGGATAAATTGCCCTAACAGCAGCCTTTCAAGATGGTATGTGATATGGAAATGCCACAAGTCCCTTTCCTCTTTGGGGGTAGATTGCACCCTACACTTACATAGAAAGTTTTAAAAAGATGTTATCGGCATCATCTTCAGCTTCATCCTCACCCTCATCAGTGTTATCGTCATCATCACAGACTATCAATTCATCGCCGCTTGAATCCGCCATTAGAGAACAGTCAGTGCTTGCATGTCTTGGATGGTGAAGGCCTTCCTCGTGGAAGATGTAGTTCATTTTTATAAACATCATTTTCTCCACATTTTTGGGAAGTAACCTTCTACGGCGATCACTGACTAAGTTCCCTGCTGTGCTGAACACTCGTTCAGAGTACACACTGGAGGGTGGGCAGCTTAGGTATTGCAAAGCAAGTTTGTACATGGGTTTCCAAATAGCTTGCTTTTCTTCCCAGTAAGGAAAGGGACTGTCTGACATTTCCATATCAACTACCTCTTGAAAGTAATCCTCCACCATCCTTTGCATGTTTATACTCATATTGGATGGACTTATGGGCAAAGTGACACTTTTTTTTGAAAAATCCTTCAAACCAGCCCAGATGTTAAATTGTTCTCGTCTGCCCCCTGTGTCTTCCCTGCTTCTTTTTTGGAAATTTAATTTTTTACGAGCAACAGCTTGAGAAAGTGAAGGAGGACACGTCGTCAAGCCGAGGCCCAGTTCAGCGGCCAACTTGCTGAGCAATAGCTCCTTGCAAAAGTTCACATCTCGCTCATTTACAAGTAAAGACTCAATGTAGGTTTTAAACCTTGGATCAAGCACAGTGGCCAAAACGTACTGATCCGAGTTCAAGATCTTAATAACTCGAGGATCATTGTGAAGCGAATTAAGTACTTGATCGACAAGGCCAACATACTTTGCTGAATTGCTTGCTTTCAGCTCCTCCTTCATTTTCTCAAGCTGCTTTTCCAATAGTCTAATTAAAGGAATGACTTGGCTCAAACTAGCAGAGTCTGCACTGACCTCACATGTCACAACTTCAAATGGTTTCAGCACCTTGCACAGCACTGAAAGGATTCCCCACTGTGCAAGAGTGAAATACATCCCCCCTCCTTTCCCAATGTCATGACTTGTGCAATATGCTTGGATGGCTTTGCGCTGTTCCTCCATCCTCTGAAGCATGTACAGGGTGGAATTCCACCGAGTTACCACCTCTTGCTTAAGTTGGTGGCAGGGCAAGTTAAACTGCTCTTGGAGCTGCTGTAATCTCCTACATGCTGTGGCTGAATGCCTGAAATGGCCTGAAATTTTACGGGCCACCGAAAGCATCTCCTGCACCTCACGGTTGTTTCGTAGGAAGCTCTGCACCACCAAGTTGATGGTGTGAGCAAAACAGGGAATATGTTGGAAATCACCCAGCTGTAATGCTCGCACTATATTGTTGGCGTTATCTGAAATGACATACCCTGGGGAGAGTCCGAGTGGTATAAGCCATGCATCAATCACATCTCTCAGTTTGCGTAACAAATTGTCAGCCGTATGCCTGTTAGTGAAGCCGGTGATACAAAGAGTGGCCTGCCTGTGACAAATGTTACGTAGTGGTGTACATGCTGCTGCTGTTCCTGCTGGTGAAGGTGAATGACCAACCCAGTGGGCTGTCACAGTCATATAGTCTTTGGTTTGGCCACTTCCACTTGTCCACATATCTGTGGTTAAGTGAACAGTGGGCAGAATGGCATTTTTCAGCGCAATCTCTACATTTTTACACACTTTTTGGTATAGTTGTGGAATAGCTTTACGGGAGAAATGGTGTCGCGATGGAATTCTGTAACGCGGACACAAAACCTCAATTAACTGTGAAAAACCAGCTGCGTTTATGGTGGAGATTGGACGCAGATCTAACACTAACATTGCAGCCATGGCGTCTGTGATTCGCTTGGCGACTGGGTGACTGCTGTCATATTTGCTTCCCCTCGCAAAGGATTGTTTCACAGTTAATTGCTGAAATGTAGGACTGCTCATTTTATTCACCTGCCTCTGGGATGACGATTCACCCCCAGCAGCAGCAACAGCAGCAGCAGGACTAACGCTTTCTTCAGAGGAATCAATAATAGTGCCGGAGTCATCCAGCCTTAAGTGGGATGCCGGGCTAACTCCGAGCGCTACTGAGGATATTGATGAGGATGGTGTGGTGGGTGTATTTTGTGGCCGTCGGTATGTCGGTGAGCGGAGGGTCTTAGCTGATGAGGGAGTGCTTGTATTCTTTTGGGAAGAACTTTCAGCTTTTCCCAACACTTTGCCATGAACTCTCGTTAAATGGCGTAACATAGACGAGGTTCCAAGATGGTTAAGGTCCCTCCCTCGACTGACTGTGGCTTCACATACACTACAAATGGCTATACAATTGTTGTCTGGATTTGGGTAGAAATAATTCCACACATAAGAAGTGGATTTTTTTGTTTTATGCCCAGGCATGACAATGGCCTTTTTCTTGTCACGTGCCAGAACTGCTGCCACTGGTGCAGGACTTACACAAACAACCTCATCCTCATCAACATCCTCATTAGCGCCCTCGTCGCCTACACAAATCTCCCCCTCATCCTCTTCTAATTCCAAAGTGGCATCCTCAATTTGGGTATCACCGGCTACACTCGGGCTATTAAGGCACACATCAGCAGAATGCTCACGATTAGACATCCCACTGTTGGATGGACTCTCCACAGGGATTGTTGTCATTTGTGAATCAGAGCAAATATTCTCCTGTAATGCCTCACTGGTATCTTGCAGCTCAGCTTTGACGCGTAACAGTAGTTGTGCACCAATTGTAGGCTGGGTAACTTTTTGGGATCTGCCACTAATAGCCAAAGGTGAAGGCCTCATTCTCTCTTTGCCACTGCGTGTGTAGAATGGCATGCTTGCAATTTTTTTTTTATCGTCACTTAACTTTTGCTCAGTTACACTTCGTTTTCGCTTCAATACAGTAAATTTTTTTTTGGTTTTTGTTTTTTGCACTAATTTGAAAACACTCTGTTGTTTGACATCGCCTTGGCCAGATGACGTACTGGGAACACTAACATCAGGACTGGTGACAGAACCTGGTTGCTCATTTAGATCATATGTGGACTGCTTTGAATCCATTGCGTAGATACTGCTGACAGATATGACTTTTGACAGCCAGAAATATTAATGCACAATTAGGGAGGACACCCCAAAAACACTGAGGAGTGCTAAAAATTATTGAGTAGATACTGCTGACAGATATGACTTTTGACAGCCAGAAATATTAATGCACAATTATGGGGGACACCCCAAAAACACTGAGGTGTGCTAAAATTTATTGAGTAGATACTGCTGACAGATATGACTTTTGACAGCCAGAAATATTAATGCACAATTAGAGAGGACACCCCAAAAACACTGAGGAGTGCTTAAAATTATTGAGTAGATACTGCTGACAGATATGACTTTTGACAGCCAGAAATATTAATGCACAATTAGAGAGGACACCCCAAAAACACTGAGGAGTGCTTAAAATTATTGAGTAGATACTGCTGACAGATATGACTTTTGACAGCCAGAAATATTAATGCACAATTAGGGAGGACACCCCAAAAACACTGAGGAGTGCTAAAAATTATTGAGTAGATACTGCTGACAGATATGACTTTTGACAGCCAGAAATATTAATGCACAATTAGGGAGGACACCCCAAAAACACTGAGGAGTGCTAAAAATTATTGAGTAGATACTGCTGACAGATATGACTTTTGACAGCCAGAAATATTAATGCACAATTATGGGGGACACCCCAAAAACACTGAGGTGTGCTAAAATTTATTGAGTAGATACTGCTGACAGATATGACTTTTGACAGCCAGAAATATTAATGCACAATTAGAGAGGACACCCCAAAAACACTGAGGAGTGCTTAAAATTATTGAGTAGATACTGCTGACAGATATGACTTTTGACAGCCAGAAATATTAATGCACAATTAGAGAGGACACCCCAAAAACACTGAGGAGTGCTTAAAATTATTGAGTAGATACTGCTGACAGATATGACTTTTGACAGCCAGAAATATTAATGCACAATTAGAGAGGACACCCCAAAAACACTGAGGAGTGCTAACATTTATTGAGTAGATACTGCTGACAGATATGACTTTTGACAGCCAGAAATATTAATGCACAATTATGGGGGACAACCCAAAAGCGCTGGGGAGTGCCAAATATGAAGAAAAAATAATAAACCTCTATCCTCCTCTCTGCACTAGCGATTTTGGTTAGAGCAATTGCAAGAACAATATTGTATTCTTTCTCTGTCCCTGCTCTAATTAGCCTATGACTACACCCTGCTCTCTCCCTCTGTCAAATGGCGATGGATTGCTGTGGAGGCGTGTATTTATAAAGTTGAAGTATCGCGAGAACCGAGTCCCGAGATCCGACGACGTCACAATGACGTTCGGCCTCGATTTGGATTCGGAATTGGCGGGAGAGTACCGAGCTGCTCAGCTCGGTACTCGGATACCCAAAGTTCGGGTGGGTTCGGTTCTCGGAGAACCGGACCCGCCCATCTCTAGTTTAAATGTTGCATTAAGTCTTTTTAATGCTCAGAACAAGTTGTCAGTTTCTAAATAAAGGAAATATATTATAGAAAACAGATGCTGAACCGTGACAGAAAGGCAGCAATGAACCCAAAATAGTGATATTCTACTTGAGGGTGAAATGTCTCTGGACGGTATTTGTGAGTTGTCTGTGTTTACGTTTGACGTCCCACATCTTCCAGAGCAGTTCGTTAAACACTCTACTCAAGTGTCCCCAACAGGCCATGTCTCTATGATCTCCCTGTGTGGGCATAACTTCTTGCCCCCAATACATGACATTAAAGTGTCACAGGCGTATACCCGCAGCAGAATCAGTGAAACCAAAGGCGCACCTTTAAATGAATTAAATGTGTTTAGGTGAATGAAGAAATTTGAGAAAGTTCAGCCAGGACAATTAAGACCACTGTGTATGTGAAAACAAAAATAAAGATAGTCCGGCACTCTAGAATAAACAATATATAAATCACTATGGGGTATATTTACTAAGCTGCATGTTTGAAAAAGTGGAGATGTTGCCTATAGCAACCAATCAGATTCTAGTTATCATTTTGTAGAATGTACTAAATAAATGATAACTAGGGGCCTGATTCATTAAGGATCTGAACTTGAGAAACTTCTTATTTCAGTCTCCTGGACAAAACCATGTTACAATGCAAGGGGTGTAAATTAGTATTCTGTTTTGCACATAAGTTATATACTGACTGTTTTTTCATGTAGCACACAAATACTTGATAGCTTATTTGTACACTGAAATTTAAAGTTGATATTTGTGTGCTACATGAAAAGGTTCACTTCACAGTTATACCTTGTGACCGCTGGACTTTCCAAGGGCAGTGATCTGGAAATTTATACTTTTAAAAAAATGAACTTGTTATTAAAAATGAATTGTCTGAAATTGGGCTAAACAGCAGATTCTCAAATAGGGTGGAGTTCTTATTAGATTAAGCTGTTTTAACTCTTTCATTTCTATTTCATTGACTTGCTGGGTTTTGTAGTTCCACAACAGCTAGACAACCACAGAGTTGCGTACCACTGGCACCGTTTACCACCTGCAATTGAACTGAAAGTTTTCTCTTCATTGCTGTGAGTCACTTGGGGGTAAATTTATCAAGCTGCGGGTTTGAAAAAAGTGGAGATGTTGCCTATAGCAACCAATCAGATTCCAGCTGTCATATTGTAGAACACACTAAATAAATGATAACTAGGGGTCTGATTCATTAAGGATCTTAACTTGAGAAACTTCTTATTTCAGTCTCCTGGACAAAACCATGTTACAATACAAGGGGTGCAAATTAGTATTCTGTTTTGCACATAAGTTAAATACTGGCTGTTTTTTCATGTAGCACACAAATACTTGATAGCTTATTTGTACACTGAAATTTAAAGTTGATATTTGTGTGCTACATGAAAAAACAGTCAGTATTTAACTGCAACCCACTATTGCATAGTTGCCTACTCTCCCAGAATGTCCAGGAGACTCCAGAATTCCCGGGAAAGCAGGCAATCCTCCCGGACCCAGCTATTGGTTAAGTGGGTGGGGGTGGGGCTAAACATGTCATCGTGGCCCCGCCCCCTGTGGCGAGTGTCCGAAATTGTCAAGATTGACAGGGGCACAACAGCACAATTCGCGTGGCCATGCCACCTCAACAGACCCCCTCCCGGACACCTTCTTTGAAAAGTCGGCAAGTCTGCACTAATGCCACACAGATAAGGCAGATCAGGAATCGAACTCATGACCGCTGCGCTGTGAGGCAGAAGTGCTAACCATTGAGCCACCGTGCTTCCCAATCATTTGTCAGCTAGCCACCACCTCTAGATACGCTTGCTAGCTCCTGTTTACCCTGGTAGACCTTTCATACACCAGTTCAATGCTGCACCTTCTCCATTACTCAAATTACTTTTCATCAACTAGTTCACTCAGCTAGCAACCTATTTGATAACAAATATCAATATGTTTTTATGGGGGCAAAGCAGGTCTCAAAAATCTAAATTGTATATAGTCTTACTGCATTGAATAAAACATGTCTAAGTAGAACTTTGCTTATTACAATTAATCCTCTAGACACTGCAACAAAGCATTATATTATAACGTCTTATAACAGGAACAATCTTTACATCAATCATGTGATATTGAGCATTCACATAACATGGTCATGGAATGCAATGAAATGGTCACGGGAATCCTTAATACAGAGATTGTTTATCTAAGATTTGATATGACAAAACACTATAATAAAACCTCTATAGACATAGTTTAATGGGATATTAAAATGTTCTACAAACAAATTATATTCATACAATTTGTAATGTCCTGCGACAGAGTTATCTCTCCCAGCTTATGCAAAATAATACTTGCAAATTATACTAATTCAGTAACTACTTTAAGGGTTTTTTTTATACTTGCAATCAGCTGACACCAATGTTCATTAATGAAAGTGCAGGGAAAATACTCTGCTGTTACATCATTTGAGCATATGTTCCAAGTTTTATGGGGAAGCAGCAAGATGGGACAATGGAAGGGGTGTTCTGGCGTGACTGTGCCTACTCTTGTACCCACTTGCAAAATTGAGATTTATATTTGCAGAATTAAATTATTTAACTAAGAGAAAGGGGAGGAAAGGGCATGTTTAGGGGGCTTGACTGCTTCTTTGTAAGAGGGCACACAGGCATTTTTCCCATAAATAATTATTTTGTTTTTTAATAAATTCTTGTACCGTACTTTTAATGGTATACCTTTTGCTCCTTTCAGTGGTATTTTTGTGGGAAAGAGCGATGTTACTAAAATCTTGGTGACTGCTTTTACATGTGAGTATCAGATTTTCACCTAATTTAAAGCGCATTTGTAGAAATATTAAAATAGCAAATCTTACAAGTAACCATTTTCATACGTTGTAAGACTTTGGGATATTGCAGAATATTATTTTCAGCCTAAAAATGTCAAAACTTCTCAAAGGTTTTGTAAGGGTAAACTATAATTAACACTTAATAGAAGTTAAGGTAATAAACTCGAAGGTAAGACATGAGGGGGCAGATAAGAGATAAATATGGGCAGACATGAGAGGGCCAGATTAGAGACCAGGGGCTTTATTTACTAAACTGCAGGTTTGAAAAAGTGGGGATGTTGCCTATAGCAACCAATCAGATTCTAGCTGTCATTTTGTAGAATGCACTAAATAAATGACAACTAGAATCTGATTGGTTGCTATAAGCAACATCTCCCCACTTCCTGAGCCTACTCCTCTTCCTCCACAAAGGCTGCCATCTTGTTCCACAACTCTATGCGCCTTGACGACACTATAGGCCGATTAGCACAAATCCAGGAGCATAACAGTGGAACTAAATCCATTTTTGAACGACTTCCTCTGCATATCACCCACCCATCCATGCGCAGTTTAGTAAAAAGAAGTCAACAGTTCAGGACAATACTTTGCATAGCGCTCACAAGTTTTCCATAACAGTCACTAATTTTGCTGTTGGAAATCTTCATCTTGAACTAAAAGAAGATTATTAACGAACATAACTCAAAAGCTCAAACCTGCATTAAAGCCATGACCACCAGTCAGACATTTGCCTGCATTGTTTCACTTGCACTAGACATATAAAGCTAGCTGCTGATTGGTTGCCATAGTTTTAGGGCAGACACATGTTACGCCTTATAACAATGTTAGTAAATAACCCTCAAACAGGGGCAAACGCAGAATTTGTAGAGGGGGGTGTCCACACCACGCCGCCAGTGGGCGTGACCAGCGTGCATGGGGGCGTGGCTATAATTTTAGACAGTGCTTGGATGCTCTCCAACTCTTCCTATCCCCATAATATACATGGGCAATGCTGCGTGCACTACTGTTAGGTGCACGCAGCTCTCTCTTTTCAAGCAGATCAGTGTGAAGTGGGGGCAGTGTCCAGCCACCTCAATTATACAGTGCCCCAGGCTTGGAGGGGGTTTCCAGGCACTAGGAACCCCCCCCCCCCCCCCCGGTTTGCCTATGAATTACTGTCACTGTTTAGTAGTAGTCAGCTGGGAAGTTACTTTTGTGAACTGAACAAACTTCATATTAAAAGGGTGATAGGATCCGTAACCGCACAAGCAGTATTTTAGAAACAGTATCTCTGGAATGTCTATTCAAATGTTGTCAGTTATGTGATGATATATATAGGAAGCAACACTTGGCTGGTCTTGCTTCTGCCGTGTAATCATTCTTCTGTGTATGAGCAGGGAGTGTCGTTACTGAAAGGTTAATAAACACATAGATTCCTGTGACATCATTAGACATCCTGTGTTTAGATCTGTAACCAAGGAACGTATTACAGGACGATAGGAATGATAACATATATATAAAAGTACTTTTATTTATTGTATGTTACATATTTTTTCAGATCACATAACTCTAAGCTATACTTTCAAGTTCATTATTTATCTTTCAAGGTCACGGATAGATCTGCAATGTAACACATTATTTAATGCCAGGTATGCCCTGTGGCTGGAAATCCTTCCAGCAGATTGCATTAAAAATGCAATTCTGTATCCATCCATTGTGTGATATCTTGATTAGTCTGCAGTGTAACGGGCCCACCACCAAAGCTTAAATCCCTCTTGGGCCAACCTGTGGATCTCATGGTAATTAAAGTAACAAGCCTGCAATAAATCCATCCTCAGGCTCATACGTAGGAAGATGTTTTATGATGGAACTTCAGATTCAGAATTCTGCAATGAAGTCACCACAATTTTTAAATGTAAAATGTTTGAAATGTGATGTATTAATATTTAAATAATATATGTTGGTAGAGTTAGAGGCGGGCACAATCAGCACATCAGGCCATAAGGACTCTACCATGCAATCTGCGCAGAAAAATACTCCATGTGTATAGGGCCATGTCTATAGTGCAGCACAGTGGCCTAGTGGTTAGCACTTCTGCCTCACAGCACTGGGGTCATGAGTTCAATTCCTGACCATATCTGTGTGGAATTTGTATGTTCTCCCTGTGTTTGCGTGGGTTTCCTCTGGGTGCTCTGGTTTCCTACACATCTTGTATATATTCTAAAACTTTTAAATTGATAGAAATTGATTTGTGCTGTGTTGGTGGCATACAGGCGTGTGTGACAGCTGACAATCACACACACACTCTCACACACACGCCTTTTTATCATCACCTAAGTCATCTGAAAATATCACAGCTCTCCATCATCATCTAGCTGGGTAACTTCTGCAAAACCTCCAAGAGATCAGGCTACAACATTAATCTCGGGCTCTAATTTGTAGCTCTGTCTGATCCAATTATAATCAGCCAAAGGTCTAAATGTGCATCGGTGGCAACAAGTCACTGAGAACTATAGATCACAAAAAATGGACTATATAATATGTTAGCCTCTCCTGGCCTATTAGCAAATTAAGCAGACACCCACCTAAGACGGCATGAACAGGCCAACACAAAATCAAGTTACATGGACACATAATGACATCACTGGTTTGGGTGAAAAAAGACACAATGTATCAAATGCAAGGTCCTCTGATTATCCCATTATACATCTAGGAGAATGCAAGACAAACTCCCTTATAATCACTTCATATTTGTCAGATTGGTTGTAAGTAAACTCCTTATTTTCTCTTAAATCCATAGATTTATACATTTTTACATACCATAAATATTAGGGATGAGCGCGCTCGGATTTCTGAAATCCGAGCCCACCCGAACGTTGCGGATCTGAGTCGGATCCGAGACAGATCCGGGTATTGGCGCCAAATTCAAAAGTGAAACTGAGGCTCTGACTCATAATCCCGTTGTCGGATCTCGCGATACTCGGATCCTATAAATTCCCCGCTAGTCGCCGCCATCTTCACTCGGGCATTGATCAGGGTAGAGGGAGGGTGTGTTAGGTGGTCCTCTGTGCTGTTTAGTTCTGTGCTGTTTAGTTCTGTGCTGTTTAGTGCTGTGCTGTTTAGTGCTGTGCTGTGCTGTGCTGTGCTGTGCTGTGCTGTGCTGTGCTGTGTTCTGCAGTATCAGTCCAGTGGTGCTGTGTGCTGTGCTCTGTCCTTCTGAGGTCAGTGGTGCTGCTGGGTCCTGTGCTGTGTCCTGTTCAGTCCAGTGGTGCTGTGTCCTGTGCTCTGTGCTTCTAAGGGCATAGTTATTTCCCCAATATTCCCCTGTGTTTAAAAAAATAAAAAAAAGTTTTTTTTATAAAATACCAAAAACTACTTTAATATTTTTTAATTACCACAAAATTTTCACAACCAATCCTGCAGTATAAGCCCATTGGTACTGCAATATTACCAAGTTCACACATTCAGCAGTAAAAGTCCAGTGGTACTGCAATATTACAAAGTTTACACATTCTGCAGTATCAGTCCAGTGGTGCTGTGTCCTGTGCTCTGTCCTGCTGAGTTCCGTAGTGCTGCTGGGTCCTGTGCCGTGTCCTGTTCAGTCCAGTGGTGCTGTGTCCTGTGCTCTGTGCTTCTAAGGGCATAGTTATTTCCCCATTATTCCCAAGTTTGTAAAAAATAAAAAAAAAGTAAAAAAAAATAAAAAATTAAAAAAAAAAAAAAAATATATAATAATTATAACCAAATTTGCAAAACCAATCCAGCATTATAAGTCCATTGGTACTGCAATATTACCAAGTTCACACATTCTGCAGTATCTTGTGCTACATATAATGGAGACCAAAAATTTGGAGGATAAAGTAGGGAAAGATCAAGACCCACTTCCTCCTAATGCTGAAGCTGCTGCCACTAGTCATGACATAGACGATGAAATGCCATCAACGTCGTCTTCCAAGCCCGATGCCCAATCTCGTAGTACCGGGCATGTAAAATCCAAAAAGCCCAAGTTAAGAAAAAGTAGCAAAAAGAGAAACTTAAAATCATCTGAGGAGAAACGTAAAGTTGCCAATATGCCATTTACGACACGGAGTGGCAAGGAACGGCTTAGGCCCTGGCCCGTGTTCATGACTAGTGGTTCAGCTTCACCCACGGATCTTAGCCCTCCTCCTCCTCCCCCCCCCTACAAAAAATTGAAGAGAGTTATGCTGTCAGCAACAAAACAGCAAACAACTCTGCCTTCTAAAGAGAAATTATCACAAATCCCCAAGGCGAGTCCAAGGGTGTTGGTGGTTGTCAAGCCTGACCTTCCCATCACTGTACGGGAAGAGGTGGCTCGGGAGGAGGCTATTGATGATGTAGCTGGCGCTGTGGAGGAACTTGATGATGAGGATGGTGATGTGGTTATTGTAAATGAGGCACCAGGGGGGGAAACAGCTGATGTCCATGGGATGAAAAAGCCCATCGTCATGCCTGGTCAGAAGACCAAAAAATGCACCTCTTCGGTCTGGAGTTATTTTTATCCAAATCCAGACAACCAATGTATGGCAATATGTAGCTTATGTAAAGCTCAAATAAGCAGGGGTAAGGATCTTGCCCACCTAGGAACATCCTCCCTTATACGTCACCTGAATAACCTTCATAGTTCAGTGGTTAGTTCAGGAACTGGGGCTAGGACCCTCATTGGTACAGGGACACCTAAATCCCGTGGTCCAGTTGGATACACACCAGCAACACCCTCCTCGTCAACTTCCTCCACAATCTCCATCAGATTCAGTCCTGCAGCCCAAGTCACCAGCCAGACTGAGTCCTCCTCAATACGGGATTCATCCGAGGAATCCTGCAGCGGTACGCCTACTACTGCCACTGCTGCTGTTGCTGCTGTTAGTCGGTCATCTTCCCAGAGGGGAAGTCGTAAGACCGCTAAGTCTTTCACCAAACAATTGACCGTCCAACAGTCGTTTGCCATGACCACCAAATACGATAGTAGTCACCCTATTGCAAAGCGTATAACTGCGGCTGTAACTGCAATGTTGGTGTTAGACGTGCGCCCGGTGTCCGCCATCAGTGGAGTGGGATTTAGAGGGTTGATGGAGGTATTGTGTCCCCGGTACCAAATCCCCTCGAGATTCCACTTCACTAGGCAGGCGATACCAAAAATGTACAGAGAAGTACGATCAAGTGTCCTCAGTGCTCTTAAAAATGCGGTTGTACCCACTGTCCACTTAACCACGGACATGTGGACAAGTGGTTCTGGGCAAACGAAGGACTATATGACTGTGACAGCCCACTGGGTAGATGCATCCCCTTCCGCAGCAACAGCAACAGCTGCATCAGTAGCAGCATCTACAAAATGGCTGCTCATGCAAAGGCAGGCAACATTGTGCATTACAGGCTTTAATAAGAGGCACAACGCTGCCAACATATTAGAGAAAATGAGGGAAATTATCTCCCAGTGGCTTACCCCACTTAGACTCTCATGGGGATTTGTGGTGTCAGACAATGCCAGTAACATTGTGCGGGCATTAAATATGGGCAATTTCCAGCACGTTCCATGTTTTGCCCACACCATTAATTTGGTGGTGCAGCATTACCTCAAGAGTGACAGGGGTGTGCAGGAGATGCTTGCGGTGGCGCGCAAAATTGCTGGACACTTTCGGCATTCAGCCAGTACCTACCGCAGACTAGAGGCACATCAAAAAAGCTTGAACCTGCCCTGCCATCACCTCAAACAAGAGGTTGTGACGCGCTGGAACTCCACCCTCTATATGCTGCAGAGGATGGAGGAGCAGCAAAAGGCCATTCAGGCCTACACAGCCACCTACGACATAGGCAAAGGAGTGGGGATGCGCCTGAGTCAAGCGCAGTGGAGACTGATTTCCGTGTTGTGCAAGGTTCTGCAGCCATTTGAACTTGCCACACGAGAAGTCAGTTCCGACACTGCCAGCTTGAGTCAGGTCATTCCCCTGATCAGGCTGTTGCAGAAGCAGCTGGAGAAAGTGAGGGAGGAGCTGGTAAGCCATTGCGATTACAGCAAGCATGTAGCTCTTGTGGATGTAGCCCTTCGTACGCTTTGCCAGGATCCGAGGGTGGTCACTCTTTTAAAGTCAGAGGAATACATTCTGGCCACCGTGCTCGATCCTCGGTTTAAAGCGTATGTTGTGTCTCTGTTTCCGGCGGACACAAATCTACAGCGGTGCAAAGACCTGCTGGTCAGGAGATTGTCCTCTGAAGAGGACCGTGACATGCCAACAGCTCCACCCTCATTTTCTTCCACATCTATGGCTGCGAGGAAAAAGCTCAGTTTTCCCAAAAGAGGCACTGGCGGGGATGCTGATAACATCTGGTCCGGACTGAAGGACCTGCCAACCATTGCAGACATGTCTACTCTCGCTGCATTGGATGCTGTCACAATAGAAAAAATTGTGGATGATTACTTTGCTGACACCATCCAAGTAGACATGTCAGACAGTCCATATTGTTACTGGCAGGAAAAAAAGGCAGTTTGGAAGCCCCTGTACAAACTGGCTCTATTTTACCTGAGTTGTCCCCCCTCCAGTGTGTACTCGGAAAGAGTTTTTAGTGCAGCGGGGAACCTGGTCAGTGAGCGGCGAAGGAGGTTGCTTCCTCACAACGTTGAAAAAATGATGTTTATAAAAATGAATAATCAATTCCTCAATGAAGTACAGCACTGCCCTCCAGATACTACAGAGGGACCTGTGGTTGTGGAGTCCAGCGGGGACGAATTGATAATGTGTGATGAGGAGGAAGTACACACTGTAGGGGGAGAGGAATCAGAGGTTGAGGATGAGGACGACATCTTGCCTCAGTAGAGCCTGTTTAGTCTGTACAGGGAGAGATGAATAGCTTTTTTGGTGTGGGGGCCCAAACAAACCAATCATTTCAGTCAAAGTTGTTTGGTAGGCCCTGTCGCTGAAATGATTGGTTTGTTAAAGTGTGCATGTCCTATTTCAACAGCAGACCTCTCAACTGCAGCTCATCCCTCCTCTGCGGGGATAATGTCTCCTGTGCTCTGACACGTCACTCTGTGTACTCTCAGCCTCAGGATCTGACACTACAGCTACCATGCCTCTTGTAGCAGCCCTCACTCCAGGGCCTCTTCCATGTGCAGTGTCCCCCTCTCTCTTGGGTTCACTATAGTGGCATGGAGTTCTCCCCCTCATCCAGGGTACACATTCCTTGCCCTGGCTCAGTCACCACGCTCAGACTTCCAGGCAATGCTGGGGGAGCCTGGGAGCTTCCACCCCAGGTCCCCAGCTACAACTCTCCTCTCCTGTGTCTTCTCTCTCTTTCTGACACTTTAAAGATCGTGCCTTTAAATGAAAAAGTCAGTCTTCATTGCACGACTATGTGCAAGTGCAACAGGGACATTTTTTTGGGTTTACAAAGTCAAACAATAACACTACGACCCTGTCTGTCTGGGGTCTGTCAATGACGAATTGTCTGGAGCATGTTTTGAGGAGGTATTGTGGCCCCGGTATCAAATTGGGTACCGGGGCCACCCCACTATGCAGTCCAGATACTTGTTTGGTGGAATTCCGACACGTGGAGGGTTTTTTAATTATATTGTGGCCTCGGTACCAAATTGTGTACCGGGGCCACCACACTACGCAGTCAAGATACTTGTTTGGTGGAATTCAGACCAGTTGAGGGTTTTATTATTATATTGTGTGGACCACTCTATCTATACCACACTACAACTCTATACCACTCTATTTCCTACTTTAATTCTATTTAATTCTATTTCCTACTTTAATTCTATTACTAATTAATTAACATAAAGAGGAACAAAAATAACCAATTTTACCAAAAGTATAATATGACTTAGACTTACAAACACTACACTTGAAAGATCGTGCCTTTAAATGAAAAAGTAAGTCTTCATTGCATGACTATGTGCAACAGGGACAGTTTTTTTACAAAGTCAACTAATAACACTTGGACCCTGTCTGTCTTTAACATACTTAATGGGATCTCAATGACGAATTGTCTGTAGCATGTTTGGAGGAGGTATTGTGGCCCCGGTATCAAGTTGGGTACCGGGGCCACCCCACTACGCAGTCCAGATACTTGTTTGGTGGAATTCTGACACGTGGAGGGTTTTTTAATTATATTGTGGCCTCGGTACCAAATTGTGTACCGGGGCCACCACACTACGCAGTCAAGATAGATAGATGCGTATCATAGATAAAGTACATTCAGTGGTGTGGGGCAAATTGAAAAATATTCAAAATGCACTGACATTATCAAAAACAAGAGGTTGTCACACGCTAAAACTCCAACATGTATATGATGGAGAGGATGGAGGAGCAGCCGTATGTGTAGTGTAATGCAGACCTGTTGAAGGTTTTTTATATATTTTATTGTGGTGCCCAGTGCCCACTCCTCTACGCAGTCCAGGTACATTTATTGGTGCGATTCATAAAAGTTCAGGGTTTTTAAGATATTGTGGTGACCCACTCCTCTACGCAGTCCAGGTACATTTATTTGTGCGAATCAAACAAGTTGATGGTTTTCTTATTATATATATTGTGGTGACCCACTCCTCTACGCAGTCCAGGTACATTTATTGGTGCGATTCATAAAAGTTCAGGGTTTTTAATATATTGTGGTGACCCACTCCTCTACGCAGTCCAGGTACATTTATTGGTGCGAATCAAACAAGTTGATGGTTTTCTTATTATATATATTGTGGTGACCCACTCCTCTATGCAGTCCAGGTACATTTATTGGTGCGAATCATAAAAGTTCAGGGTTTTTAAGATATTGTGGTGACCCACTCCTCTACGCAGTCCAGAAAGATACCTTTTTGCAACGTTTTGGACTAATAACTATATTGTGAGGTGTTCACAATACACTGTAAATTAGTGGAAATGCTTGTTATTGAATGTTATTGAGGTTAATAATAGCCTAGGAGTGAAAATAAGCCCAAAAACTTGATTTTTAAACTTTTTATGTTTTTTTCAAAAAAAATCCGAATCCAATACCTTAAATCCGAACCGAGACCTTTCGTCAAGTGTTTTGCGAGACAAATCCGAACCTCAAAAATAACGAAAATCCGGATCCAAAACACAAAACACGAGACCTCAAAAGTCGCCGGTGCACATCCCTAATAAATATAATGCTGTACAATGTAAAGATTAAATATTGTGTGCAATAGGTTTGAGATATGAAATGAAAGTAGTATTTTTTCTTAAGTTTCTTTTACTTTTGGAAAACCCCTAGTCTCTGATATCATCCTCCCCTCATGTCATAAATGAGGAGGTGTAGGTTGACAGCAGAAATTATGAGGTGTGTGACTTAAAATGACAGACCTTTTGTTAGAAGACAATTGAGCAGCAGCAAACAGTATATGCAGAGTCCCAATATTAGAGGAGGAGACTAACCAAAATCAACAGACATGGTGCAGCAGAATATCACAGTGTACTTATCAGCAGTAATAGCAAAGTCCAGGGAATCCAAAGTATTCTGAGACAGGCCCAGAGTCCCTCAGTACAGCCAGCCACAAAGAGCCCTTGAAGAAGTACAAAAGTCAATGCAAATTCTTACCACTTCTATTGGATTGAGTGAAGCTCTACAACTGATGGTCAGGGATACAGCCCAGAATGGATGTGTGGAAGCTGTACACTAGTGAGATGTACCACTGGACGTCAGCAAACAGAACAGGTTATATAAATGGTAACGGTACAGCTGTTGTGGCTTTTTAGGGACACCACCACCACAACCAGAAATTAAGCGCCGAGTACTTGGAAGTCAGGCAGGAAACAGGATAACAAATGGGGCAGCCATAGTCAGGGATCAGAACCAGAATCGTAGTCAGGCTTAGCTAGTAATCAGAACCAGAATCGTAGTCAGGCTTAGCTAGTGATCAGAACCAGAATTTCGGTCAGGCTTAGCTAGTGATCAGAACCAGAATTGTAGTCAGACATAGACAGGGATCAGAACCAGACACAGGAAAATACAGCACAGGAACCAGGACGTTACAGCTAGACACAAAACACTATCAAAGGCAAAGATGGAGTGTCAGCACAGGCCTTAAATAGTGTAGGCAACCAATCAGCATAATGCAGGTAATGTAGTTCAACCTAATGTAAGGCAGAGAGCTCTCTGGGAAATACAGCAGAACCTGACATATACCAACAGAATCCTAACACATGCAGATAGCACACCTGCATTTCAGCTCAAACTAACTGAAAGCAAGCAGCTCTCACACACAGGGAAACGGCAACAGAACCAGTAAACAGCAGCGGAATCCTAACAGGGAGGTGCTTTCCTCCGCACTGACTTTTACTCCAGCTCGGAATACCGAGTCTATCTAGTCTAGTTCCATAGAACATAATGCATTTACATCAGTCTGGGCAGATTGAAATCTCCCGTGTTGCAAACTGTAGAAACTGCCTCTAGGTGGTCTGACTTCAGGTAACGACCCCCCAAATTTAGTACACAAAAGCGGCAGGACACCAACAGAAAACTTTTGAGCAAATTTCTGTTGTCTGTATGTGATATAAATTCAGTTATCACACAGACAATTATTTTACAGAAAAGTCATCTTGTACAATTCAATATCTTCTCCATCAGCAGTGAGGACAGCAAAAAAAACATTACAATGATGGATGGAAATATATTTTTATACAAACAATGACATTAAAATAAGACAAATAGGACTTAGAGACACAATAACTAATTTTGTATGGATCAGGGGGTAATGTAATAATGTTTATGATTGTTTACTTTCTCTTAATTCTATTACAAAATCAAAATATATTTCCTAGAACATCTCCTGCTGAAGATTTGCGGGATTCTATTAATCGTTAGGCTTTGTTAATGGTAATATATATCGGTGGTTGCTTGGCGCTCAGATTAGATCTATGCAAATGTAACATTTTTATACAGAACAATCTGAGCTGTAATAATGTTACAAATAATAGGTTTTACAGTTTATTCAGTCTGACATTGCTTATCATTTGGCTGGGAGTTGAGTGGAAAACCTCTTATGTTCCATGACATTTATCTGTCATTGAATTAATGGTCTCCTTTCATTTCATATTGATACAGCTCCAACATGCTCCAGTTTTTGCCTCTGTAATTTGTTTTAGTATAAACAACATATTTTCTTGGAATAAAATGGTTATCCCCCTAGAGTTAGATTCAGATTTCACTGTTGTCTTTAGGGAGGAACAACTAATTCTAGAACAAAAGTCCTAAAATTGTTAAAGGGGGCAAGAGACTGTAGTTCCACCTGTGACAACTAGGTGGCGATGCAGAATCTTTTGAGTTCAACAATATAGGCCTCATTCAGGACTGGGAGCAACTCCTCAATTAGTTAATTAGTTAATTAATTAACTATTTTTATTGGACTTATATATCCCATCAGGTAACATAATTCTGTCTCCTCTTAACATATTCTTTCTTATATTCTAAAATGAGAATTTATACAACTTTAACTATTTACTGCGTTGCCTTCAGTATATCCTGTTATTTTGATCTTTTTCTGATTACATTATAAAACACGAGTATTTGATTCTTATACAAAGATTCTATTAGCTTCAGTTTTGCTCCAGTAAATTATGAAACACCAATGATGAAATAAAATCTAAAACTCATTTATACTTATGCCAGTAAAACATTCCCTATGCATATTCATATAGATGTCTTATTGTATCTATTATATGTAGGCATTGACCCTCTGCACCAACCAAATTGATTATTAATGCTATATTAGCTACTTAAAGCTGTACTCTGTATTAAAAATAAGGATACTTACCTGCATACAGATTTTAAAGGCAAGTACTCCCCAAGCAATAACAGCTATTAGACAGCTAGGGAATCACCTGACACCAGATGAATTGTGGTTCAAGATCGTAGCAACTATCACAAAGAGGCTTATAAACAACTAACTGACAAGCATTTCTATAAACTGTTTCAACAAGAATTAAAAACTTTCTTGAGGAGGGCAATGGAGTTGGAAATTATCAATAAAGATGAGTATCAATTTTTGCTTTCAGATCATCACTGCTATATACTATCATTTGCCCAAGTTGCACAAAAGTTCAACAACATCCCCGGGTCGTCCGATAATTTCAGGTTTGGGTTCACTCACTTTCCTTTTTACATTGACACTTTTTTACAACCAAAAGTTAAAGCTTTACAATCATATATCAGACTCCACTCATTTACTAAATCTGTTACAACATATAGAATGGAAAGATAATTATGCTTCTAAACTCTAGATATGGAGTGTCTGTATAGCAACATTCCTCATGATTTAGGTGTTATGGTGCTAGAAAAAGTACTTTATGAGGACTCTATGGAAGCACACCGACAGTTTATTGTGGACTCTATTTTAGTCTTACAATTATATTTTGTTTGATCCTGTTTTTTACAGGTGATAGGACGGCCATGGGCACCCACTTTGCCCCAAACTACACCAACCTCTACATGGGTAAAGAAGACCCATATGTGGGGAGCTACGTTAGGGGTGAACCTGGTCTCCTATGGCCATTATATTGATGGTCTTTTCATTATTTTGTTAAGGCACTAAATACAAATGGATATAATTTAAAATTCACTCATCAGTTCCATTCATCAGCCATTGATTTTTTAGACTTTTCCCTTAGGGTTATTGATTCTTCTATTACTACTTCCACTTACAAGAAAACAGTGGATGTTACTAATTTTTGAGTTTGACTGTGCTCATTTTAAACCATGGAAGAACAAAGGTTCTTCCATGGTTTAAAACTACTGCTATGACATATCAAACGTATTTGTTCTACAGAAGGTTTTTTAGAATGAAGTAAAGGAGTTACTGCTAAGTTTGAAGGTAGGAGAAATCCAATTCATGTGTTGAAAGGCTCTTGAAGATGTCAATATAATTAACAGATTGTCATTGTCAAATTGAAAATATGAGGGTAATAACACAACTAATTCTATAAGATGTAAGGAGATAACTAGGAGTTCTATTACAAGAAAAGATCTGGAAAATCAGAATGTCTTTGATCAGGCCTTTATTTCAAGATTCAATAAGAAATCTAACACTATTATTGGGATAAGCAAGAAGAATTATGCCATCTTAAAACAAGATCCTACATTGAAATTAATATTGCCCTTAAACTATAATATCATTTTTAAAAAAGGTTCTAATCTAAAATTTAGTGACACCGAGCTTATTAATAAAACCAAGCAATATGGTAGGACAATAAAAAGGGGGCTGGTTTCCCAATAAACAAGTCCAATGTCTTAAATGCGGTAGCTCATTGCTGTAGTGCTTCCTGTAGTGTCTGGTGGTGATATTATGACATCTGGGCATAGCGATTTTGGAGACCCCTTTCCCCATGTGTCTAGAAATCATGTGAGGTGGGTGTCATCAGCCGCAGCTTGGAAGGCTGATGTCAGGTAACGCTGAAACCACGTCATTGGCCTCTTAAGTGTGTCGATGCCCTTCCCTAAGTAAATGTGATAGTCATGGGGGAAGGGACATAGACACTTGCTTGTTTTTGGTCAAGCCAGCCGAGCGGAGAGGAGAGCGGAGTGTAACATGGATCTGACTATTAAGCAGGGAAGGTATCATCATCATCATTTATATATATATAGCGCCACTAATTCTGCAGCGCTGTACAGAGAGCTCACTCACATCAGGCCCTGCCCCATTGGGGCTTACAGTCTAAATTCCCTAACATACACACAGACAGACACACACACACACACACACACACACATACATACACACACACACACAGACAGACACACAGACTAGGGTCAATTTGTTAGCAGCCAATTAACCTACCAGTATGTTTTTGGAGTGTGGGAGGAAACCACAGCACCCGGAGGAAACCCACGCAAACACAGGGAGAACATACAAACAAGTGAGTGAGTGCTCTTTCTTTTTAACTCCAGCCCCCCAAAAAAAATATTGGGTAGTATTATCCTTTAAGTTTCCTTTTTGGTCATGGTTTACTGTACATGTTTCCCTGGAGTAGCAGATCCAGGTGCACATAGAACATATGTTACATAGACATAGTGAACATTAGGAAATAGTCGATGTTACTGAATTGTTTAATAGAAATATTATGTATTTAGTATCCTCCATATGCTCACTGCCAGACTCTGGCACCTGATTAACACACTGCCTTCTCCATATGACACACATTGCAAGCGCAATACTACCAGTGATTAAACAACAGGGAAACAGTTGCTGGGATTAATGAAGTCCTTAAAAAAATCTAGAAAAAAAAAAATAGAAAAAGAAAAAATAAATATGAAATTCATAGAATTCTAGCAACTGAGGCTGACTTACAAAGGGCTTCACATACTGATATATTTAAACATTGGAAATTTATGAATAATTATAATGACATTACTTGATATAGTCATTTCCAAGGAGGGCACTAAATGCTGCAGTCTACATATTGAGTACAATGCACGGCGATAAGTTAGTGAATGAAATTATCTTGCTATCTAGTGGCATGCAGACATGTCGTTTTTAGACTTATGAAAGGGCAGGAGAAGCAGCAGTGATTTATATATTTTCAAATCTCAATAAGAGATAATGGAGGTGTCCCGAAAATCAAAGATCAAGAGACAAATCCAGAACCCAGATGGAGACTTCATACGAGTCATTATTATCAGGTGTGACCTATTATTAGTGTGACCTGTGTATAGTGATCAGTGTATATCAGGTGTGTGATATTAGTGTGACCTGTGTATAGTGATCAGTATGTATTAGGTGTGATATCAGTGTGACTGTATATAGTGATCAGTATGTATTAGGTGTGATATCAGTGTGACCTGTGTATAGTGATCAGTATGTATTAGGTGTGATATTAGTGTGACCTGTGTATAGTGATCAGTATGTATTAGGTGTGATATTAGTGTGACCTGTGTATAGTGATCAGTATGTATTAGGTGTGATATTAGTGTGACCTGTGTATAGTGATCAGTATGTATTAGGTGTGATATCAGTGTGACTGTATATAGTGATCAGTATGTATTAGGTGTGATATTAGTGTAACTGTATATAGTGATCAGTATGTATTAGGTGTGATATCAGTGTGACTGTATATAGTGATCAGTATGTATTAGGTGTGATATTAGTGTGACTGTATATAGTGATCAGTATGTATTAGGTGTGATATCAGTGTGACTGTATATAGTGATCAGTATGTATTAGGTGTGATATTAGTGTGACTGTATATAGTGATCAGTATGTATTAGGTGTGATATCAGTGTGACTGTATATAGTGATCAGTATGTATCAGGTGTGTGATATCAGTGTGACTGTATATAGTGATCAGTATGTATCAGGTTTGTGATATCAGTGTGACTGTATATAGTGATCAGTATGTATTAGGTGTGATATCAGTGTGACTGTATATAGTGATCAGTATGTATTAGGTGTGATATCAGTGTGACTGTATATAGTGATCAGTATGTATTAGGTGTGATATTAGTGTGACTGTATATAGTGATCAGTATGTATCAGGTGTGTGATATCAGTGTGACTGTATATAGTGATCAGTGTATATCAGGTGTGTGATATCAGTGTGACTGTATATAGTGATCAGTATGTATCAGGTGTGTGATATCAGTGTGACTGTATATAGTGATCAGTATGTATCAGGTGTGTGATATCAGTTTGACTGTATATAGTGATCAGTATGTATTAGGTGTGATATTAGTGTGACCTGTGTATAGTGATCAGTATGTATTAGGTGTGATATTAGTGTGACTGTATATAGTGATCAGTATGTATTAGGTGTGATATCTGTGTGACTGTATATAGTGATCAGTATGTATTAGGTGTGATATAAGTGTGACTGTATATAGTGATCAGTATGTATTAGGTGTGATATCAGTGTGACTGTATATAGTGATCAGTATGTATTAGGTGTGATATCAGTGTGACTGTATATAGTGATCATTATGTATTAGGTGTGATATCAGTGTGACTGTATATAGTGATCAGTATGTATTAGGTGTGATATCAGTGTGACTGTATATAGTGATCAGTATGTATTAGGTGTGATATTAGTGTGACCTGTGTATAGTGATCAGTATGTATTAGGTGTGATATTAGTGTGACTGTATATAGTGATCAGTATGTATTAGGTGTGATATCTGTGTGACTGTATATAGTGATCAGTATGTATTAGGTGTGATATAAGTGTGACTGTATATAGTGATCAGTATGTATTAGGTGTGATATCAGTGTGACTGTATATAGTGATCAGTATGTATTAGGTGTGATATCAGTGTGACTATATATAGTGATCAGTATGTATCAGGTGTGATATTAGTGTGATGTATATAGTGATCAGTATGTATCAGGTGTGATATCAGTGTGACTGTATATAGTGATCAGTATGTATCAGGTGTGTGATATTAGTGTGACCTGTCTATAGTGATCAGTATGTATCAGGTGTGTGATATCAGTGTGACTGTATATAGTGATCAGTATGTATCAGGTGTGTGATATTAGTGTGACCTGTCTATAGTGATCAGGATATATCAGGTGTGTGATGTCAGTGTAACCTGTGTATAGTGATCAGTGTATATCAGGTGTGTGATATAAGTGTGATGTATATAGTGATCAGTATGTATCAGGTGTGATATCAGTGTGACTGTATATAGTGATCAGTATGTATCAGGTGTGTGATGTCAGTGTAACCTGTGTATAGTGATCAGTGTATATCAGGTGTGTGATATCAGTGTGACTGTATATAGTGATCAGTATGTATCAGGTTTGTGATATCAGTGTGACTGTATATAGTGATCAGTATGTATTAGGTGTGATATCAGTGTGACTGTATATAGTGATCAGTATGTATTAGGTGTGATATCAGTGTGACTGTATATAGTGATCAGTATGTATTAGGTGTGATATCAGTGTAACTGTATATAGTGATCAGTATGTATCAGGTGTGTGATATTAGTGTGACCTGTCTATAGTGATCAGGATATATCAGGTTTTGGATGTCAGTGTAACCTGTGTATAGTGATCAGTGTATATCAGGTGTGTGATATCAGTGTAACCTGTGTACAGTAATTCATGTCATTTTGGGCAACATGACGCGATTCGCCACAGGTTGGCTGTAAGTGCCCAGTGATAGTGATGACTATCCCATACGTATGCTAAAACATGTGTTTTCAATGAAGAGCAACTGTTAAATATATTTTATGTGCAGTAGACATGAATAACATCATCATTAATTGAAAAAAAAAACAATACCTTTTTTAAAAAATGTTTTTTATTAAGGACTATAAGTCTGATTCATTAAGGAAAGTTAAGCAAAAAATTGAAAAGTTTTCTTACCCAAGTTTTCTGGACAAAACCATGTTACAATACAAAGGGTCCAAATTAGTTTATTATTTTGCACATAAGGAAAATATTGGCTGTTTTTTCATGTAGCACACAAATACTTGATAGCTTATTTGTACACTGAAATTTAAAGGTGATCTAGGACATGCCCTACCCCAACTATAAATCTGCCATCACATTTTAAATTTACCTCCCCCTCCAATGCAACATGGTTTTGCCCTACTTACTTTTGCTTAGCTTTCCTTAATGAATCAGGTCCTATATTTTGAACAGGTGACAATAACTGAATACTTTTTTCTTTTCTGTGCATTGTTCTTGGGACTTTATATACCAGTTACCTATTGTACATATCCACAAGTGTGTTGTGTCTGTCTCAATACGGCAAGTGCTGTATAAGCAGAACGTACCTAGACCTGCATTCAACAAGAGACGTTTCTTTAGATCAGGCCTGTCCAACCTGCGGCCCTCCAGATGTTTTGAAACTAAAAGTCCCAGCATGCCCTTCCAGCTATCAACAGGTTGTTTACTAGCAAAGCATGCTGGGGCTTGTAGTTTCACAACACCTGGAGGGCCGCAGGTTGGACAGGCCTGCTTTAGATCCTCTTTAAGCTGAATACGGACGCTCGTATGCACGAATTACGTGTTTATTTAAAAATACGCATAATACGTTCATTTTGCATGCTTTATTGACTCAGGTCCCATGTGTTTTTGATCCTTATTTTAATGTGTTGTTTTGTTAATGCATTTTGTATACCCTTTCAAATAATAGCTTGTACTCTGCATATCTGTTTTGCTATACTATACTGCCCTTTGTGGTTGCTGCTTAACCCCTCATTAAAATTAGCTCTAGGCAATGTTTAACATATGTTCAATTAATAACCCCCCATCCACAAAAACTATATTTAGTAGACCGGTACATAGAAAGAAAGGCATAACTTAATAAATATTAATCTATAGACAAAAAAAGAGTTACTAGTGATCATTTAAAATTATGAATATATTGCTTTTCCTATGTGTTCTTTGTTGTTGAGCAGTCTTCTAATGTGATGTGTTTTTGTACAAACAACCTGAATTTGTGGCCATTGTATTAGCAGTTAACACTTTATGGAGGAAACCACATGATGAGGAAGACCTGCAAGAACTGATGTTGAATAGTAGTTTTAGGAAATTTTTAGTAATTTAGTACTTGTTCATAAGCATACGTTAATAAGAAATACAGAACTACATTTACAGACGTTTTATTTATTTTATCAAGCATTTTAAACATTCAGTTGGCTCATATTCTAGTCATTCTGGGGGGGGGGGGGAGGAGTTCTATGAAAGAGGAACTTGGGGGTAAATTTACTAAAATTTCTATAAAGGAAAAGTGGATGTGTTGCCCATAGCAACAAGTTAGATTCTAGGGGTGTTCCAAATAGGAAGCACTGTATATAATTTGATAAAGAGGAAGGTGAGCCCTGCTTTAATATTTTCTCTTGAAAAAGCTATTCCGTACCACAGAAATCATGTGCTTCCTGGCCATGTCTCTGGAACATAACTTCCTCACTGACAACTGGGTTCTGGCTATGGGAGCGCTCAGATGCCGCCTCCATAAATATATTGTCAGCAATGGGGAATGAGCTAATGAACTCACACCACCGAAAATGTAATTAATTCCTGGACATCCCAGAGGGGGCGTGACGGGAGGGTAGGAGTGGGCGTGGCAGGGACAGTTGTGACGTTTTGGCCCCGCCCCCAGCAACAAATTTGTCATTTTGTAGTGGGGTCAGAGCCAAAATGATGCGATTCCCTGCGAATCGCATCATGGAGGCTTACATCCTGCCTACTTCACTAGGAACTACGGGAGAATTGTCTGCTCTCCCGGGAGACCTAATTCGGGAGTCTCACAGACATTCTGAGGCTCTGTTGTCCTTCCCACAGTCCCGTATGAAAACTGGGACTATGTGATGCTGCGGACGCGGAGTGTAAGCGGAAAGACCAATCAAGAGTTGCAGTCTCTTGTTTCTGATTGGTTCTCCCACACACACACACCCCATCCACCGCCACCATTTTAAAATGGTGAATGGAATAGATTTAACGGTTCGTGTATTACAGATTCAGCGGAGCCCGGGTAGAAACGGCTGCATGGTGAAAACCCCTGTGCTCCTGCTAAGGGAATCACCAAGCTAGTATAATGTCTATATTAGGTGGTAGTGCAGCTTTAAGGGTCACTAAATATAAAATACAAGTTGATCCAGAATAAAAAAGGACCTTGTAATTTTGAATAAAATATATATGTAAATGTCATTGCTGTATTTAGTGGTGATTGCAGATGCCCGGAATACCCACAGAATAGAGACATACTGACCTAAACATACTAAAGTGAAAACAGCACTACCACTGATGGCCACCAGGCGGTTTAGTCCACTATAGCACAGTGTATTCCAAACTTTTTCAGTTCAAGGCACCCTTAGGGCCTCCATAATTTTTTCAAGGCACCCCTAAGCCAAAATAATTGGCAAGTAGTCCCCCGCCTTGCTTACCACTGGCCCTGACCGAGGCACCCTTGTGAGATCACCGAGGCACCCCTGGGAGCCTAGGCGCACAGTTTGGGAACCACTGCTACACCAGCTTACCTTCCAACATTTTCACTGTCTAAATCTTAGGAGGTTGGGGCCATAGTCGCACCACTTTGGGGAGTGTAACGTCCCACTACAGCGGATCTAGTGCACTTCCCCCCACTGCTTTGACTGTATAGGGCGACATGACCAAACTTATTGATTAGTCCTTTTAGTTTGGTAGAGTAACTATCTGCACGGTTTTCTCATCCAGGCAGAAGGAAGAGGAGCCGTGTAAGGGACAGAGGCGTTCACGAATCATGGTGATATCAGTCAGCTTGGCGTCACATGCAAGTAGAAAGTGCCGTACAGAGTCAAAACCCAAGAGGCACTCTAGTAGCTTTCAATGTTTAAGGGTAGGGAAGGTGGGACCAGAGGAAGTGTGAGTGAACTAGAGACAAGATACAGGCAGAAACAGGGACATATAATTACCATGGGGTATATTTACTAAACTGCAGGTTTGAAAAAGTGGAGATGTTGCCTATAGTAACCAATCAGATTCTAGCTGTCATTTTGTAGGATGTACTAAATAAATGATAACTAGCATCTGATTGGTTGCTATAGGCAACATCTCCACTTTTTCAAACCCGCAGTTTAGTAAATATACCCCCAAGTTCTGCATCAGCCAAAGCCACAGTGACTTCATCCGGGAATGTTGGTTGCTAAGCAGAGCTCTGTCCTTTGCAAACTGGCTAGAGGTATTAGTAATGATCTCAGGGAGGGGAGGAGTTAACCTCTGATCTTTATGAGCAATGAACATAGGGCTGGAAATGTGTGTATTTCCTCATTAGTCATGTCTATCAACCTCTTCTCTTTTGTCATAAAACCATACTGACTTTAAAACACACATGACCCAATATAAATGCCAAAATATATTGCAAACTGTGGAAAGAAAAACTAAAAGGATAATTAAATTTTCATGAAAATCTGAGCAAATTCCTAAAGTGTAACACATTAAACTTAAACTCACACCCACCCCATGAAAAAAACACACCATTATACCTCATAATTTTAACACAGGTCTTTATACTTTTACCAACACTGGGATATCCCTGATTAGATAAATATTTGACCACATCAAAACAGTTGATGTAAACATTTTACATTCTTATATGTTTACAGTTAAACAAACACATATTTTGAAATATATCTTATAAATATAAGATTTTTTTTTATAAAGTGCTCATCAGTGGTGGAAGTGGAAAAATAGAAGTGGTGGTATGAGAAATGTATTGGGAATTTAAGTGAATGGAATTTTATCATTTTATAATGAAGGTAGGAGAAGTGGCGGCACGGCAGACCACAGGATACACTACAACTTCGACCAATGGGGCTCATGAAAACATTGGCCTAAAGTGGACCTCCCCATACATATAATGGAGGCATCCATTTTGTAGCTTAGACCAGTCTGTAGCCTATCAATTCACTAGGAACCAGTTACATCTCTGAGGCAATATGCCTAATATAACTAATATGCATAAGCCTAACTTATGATGTACTGCTTTCAAGTGAATTTATAGGCTACATTCTCGTCACATATAGGTTGGCTCACAAAATGGATGCCTACATACAGTGATAGCAGCCAATTTGTGAGATAGGACAACATTTATGCGAATGAAGCCTAGAAATTCACTAGGAACCTGTGACATCCCATAATCCCAGATTTATTGAATTGAAGGGCGGCATTTTCAGATACTCTGGTTCTGGTGACAAAATGGCTACCTCAATTATGTGCTGCTGATAAGAGTGATCTAAAATATTCCGGATAAAGAACCTTATATTTTTGGATTCCTCAATATAAGGCACTGAACTACTTCTTGCCTTACTGGGGTGAAATAAAATACTAGTCACAAGTACAGTATTATGCAAATAGCGCTAACTTGTGATGTCAAAAGCGGCATGGTGAAATGTAGTGCGACACATGCACAAAAGGGGGCGTGGTCAAATCACACCGGGGGAGTGGATATGTCACAGTGGGGCATGACCCCAATTCCAACCCCCTCCCCAATGCCTTCCTCCTCTGGCATGCCTAGTGCTCCTAGGTTCTCCTCCCCTAAAATCTCCCAGTCTTACATATAAGATCATTTGAATATTCAGAGTTCATTATGAAACCATATAACTAGTGTTTATACAAAAAATAAAACTAGATCAATTAACGTGAATATATATATATACTTTAAATAAAAAACAAAACAAAAACATAACAATTTAATATTTTATTTTTTTAATATAGGGTGATCATGCAGGTTTACCTGTAAAATAATTATATTTAATATTCTTTTAACACCAAGAGGCATATTCAATTGGCTGCGGAGTGCCTTCGGAACGTTCGCAAAAGCCCTCCACGGCGATGTAACATAGCGGATTTGTAGTCGCCCCCCATAGAGGTGCGAGGAAAAGTCTGTGATGTTGAGGTACCATAGCAGCTGCAAAAGTACGCAGCTGCAATGTTCAAAGGAACGTCACAGCTAACTGAATATGCCCCCAAATTCGTCAATTTCACTTATTCCTTTAATATTAACTTTAAAAAATTGTCACTTCTTTTTTTTTTTTGTATTAAAGTAGGCCCCAAGTGCTCTTTGTACCACACCCTGCTTACCAAGTGCATACCTCCCAACATTTGGAGGTTCGATACCTGGACAAATAAGCCATGCCCCCGTCACCGCCCACTATTTTTTGGCTCGCGCATGTGCAGAAGCGGCTGATGGACACGTCCTGCCCCACTTCTTCCTAGACCACTGGGGAAACTGGCTGCTATGTCCCAGTATTGAAGCGTGCGCTCCGATACCGGGACAAATTGTAAGTCGGGCGGGACAGCGGGACAGTCCACTGCGATCGGGACTGTCCCGCTGTAAGCGAGATTGCCATTATAAAGGAGGGAGGACTAAAGAAGGGTGCTCTTTATGTTGTGATAGTAACTTCTATATTCCTATCAGTGTTGCCTTCTTGTCATTATTGTGGAATACACTCATTTTGATGATTATTTTAAACAACAAGGTATTGGTGAGAGTAGGTGGTCAGATGCTATGTATGGTGTCATCTCACGTGGCCTAAGGCCTTTTTATAGTTGGTTGCCAGGCAACCGTGCACACAGCAGAGTAAACAAACCAAGTTAGGCCTAAGTGTGTTTGTGTTTTATCCTTATGGTATTAAATTGATTTATAACTATAATAGCTGGTAACACAAACAAGGTAAACTCACCCGTGCTACAGATATTCTTGCAGAGAACACTCTGCAAAGAATAAGATTACTCAGCCTGGGAAAATAACCAAAGTTAAAGTCTATATAAAATGACACTTAGCAACAAACCCGGTTTGAAAACAACAGCGCAGCATTCTTCCCGTTCCAAATGGGTTTGTCTACAACACACCAAACATACCTTGTTTTAACCCTCTCAATGCCATGGAACGAGTCAAGTCATTTGCTGTGGAAGTAAGAACAGCGTGCGTCAAACAAGATATTAAGCTAAGGTTGGGGTCTCTTGTCTAGAAACCTGGGGCTAGATTTACTAAGCTGCGGGTTTGAAAAAGTGGGGATGTTGCCTATAGCAACCAATCAGATTCTAGCTGTCATTTTATAGAAAGTACTAAATAAATGAAAGCTATAATCTGATTGGTTGCTATAGGCAACATCCCACTTTTTCAAACCCGCAGCTTAGTAAATCTAGCCCCTGGTATTGGGAGACTAAAATGCCAGAATGCAGAAAGCTAAATAATTGCTGTTTTTCTGTAATAATGTTATACATACAGAGATGATCACTGACAGTTTCCAGGGCTGTCCTCCCCATTGGCCATGCTGGGTATCTGCACGGGGGCCCAATGCGTAAGGGGGCCCCATAGGCAGGGTGCTGAAGTAATTTAGAAAAAAAAGTACCTTTTTGCTGTCATGCGCTGGCGATCCGGCTGCCTCCGTTCCCCTCCTCCATGCTGCGCTCGCACTGAATGCCGGGTATGGTGTCATCACAGCTGATGTGGATGTAAGGGGCATATGGAGAGATCTGATGAGCATACAAGGGGCATTTAGTTAGGTTTGATGGAATATAAAGTGGTGTTATGGGTATGTTGGCCATTTATGACTTTTTTTTTTATCCCCACTTCAACAGTTCCCACCACAGCGATTGTGAAGGACTGTGAGGAAACTATGGGGAATATTCAATTGTTGGCGTTTTCCTCCGCGGAAAAAGTATTACCGTTATTACGGTAATACTAAGCCAGATTTCAGCTCGCAGCTCCCTGAGCCGCGAGCTGAAATCCAGCGTGAAATGTACCGTAATGACGGTAATATTGTGCGTTCCGCGTTACTTTAGGCAGTAACGCCAGCAATTGAATATGCCCCTATATGTAGCTCTTTGAAACCTCCTCCCCTGGATACAGCAGCGAGGTAAGAGTTGTACAGATTTGGTGATTATTGTGAACATTTTACCATTGTTGGATATTTTCTTTTTCACTTAGCAAGAAATTGTAAATTATGTTATTTTTTGTCATATATGTGTGTATGGTATGTACAAATGTGTGTTTATACTGTGTATATGAATATACACACACATATATTATTATTATAGTTTATAATAATTTAGTTTATAATAAAAAAAAACGTTTATCTGGATTAATCTCTGTAGTACAGCATGATTTTTATAATGTTTAAACATTGTCTTTTTATTTGCAGGTAACAATAAATATAAACTTAATTATATCGATAATTTACATTTTTAGTCCTGTGAGTGGTTGTGTGGGTAGGGGCCTAGTGCACTGCTTTGCTCAGAAGCTCATAATATTGATAGTTTCCCTCAATAGTCACTGTGAGGAGCAATGCTAAACAAACTAATAAGAAAGGGATTGCCAGGGGAACAGTGTGGGGAAATTTGGGTCATCTTTAAATATAATTTAGTGTATTTAGTATAAAAGTCCATTGCATAGGGCTGTGAAAAGGAAAAATCGGGCCTGTGGCAGTGGCTTCTAGCCTGGGTCATCCATTAAGCAGCCTATTGCCCAATGGGCACTGAGGGGCCCGGATTTCCCATTTTTATATGGTTGTTTACAAATGAACGGGATGGGGTGGGCAATCTAGTTTCTTACCTAAGACCCCGTGGGTTCTTATTCTTAATCAGCCTCTGGCACTATCCCTGATGGTCTATTAGTAAAATGATTGTCCCTTTAATAATTTATCCAAAAGGTGATATTTTTCAACACTTTCTTATTTCCCATCTGCAGTAATTATTTTGATAAATTGCTGGCTATCACCCCTCAAGGAAAAAAAAATAAGTCAATACAAACCCTCTCCTCTCCCACACATTGACCTGGGACCTTGGGCACCTATCTGCTCTAGGACCTAGCAGCTCTGTGTGCTCTGTCCTGGAGGGGAGGGTGGTGTATGAGTGTGTGTGCGGGGAGGGAGGGAGAGGTAGGAGCCCTGAGCGCATGCGTGCGAGTTTCAACCGCTGTGTTCGGAACGCTGGGACGGGATGGAATGAAGTGAACCTTTTTGTATCTCTTTAAAGGAGCCGCTGCCTGGCAGCAGCGAGTGAGGAAGTCGCAGCGAGGAAACAGTTGATACAAATCGCTTCCTATCTCCAGCCGCAGGATCTGGATTACTGGGGGGAACTTTGTGGATGTTACAGGATGGCTGAGTGCTGGGGGGTGGCTCTGCCTGCTGGGGATAGATAGATAGAGGGCTGGATACAAAGTTACCCAGTGATGACCTGAGTGGGAGCTGTCACCTGGCTGTGGGGAGAAAGTTACCGCTGACACTTGTTCTATGCACCAGCTGCTGCCGGCCCGGGGAGGGGGACACTCGGCTCTAGCCGGCTGCTGCTCACCACTATGGCCAAAGTCATCCAGAAGAAGAACCACTGGACGAGCCGGGTGCACCAGTGCACGGTGAGCCGGGGCTCCGGGGGGGAGCTCTGCCTGCCGGTGCGGGGGGGAGCGGAGGACGGAGAGTTCCTCTATCTGGGGGAGGTGGAGGACTCCAGCGATGGGAAGCTGCAGGCGGGGGAGCTGCTGCTGGAGGTGGCCGGGGTGCCGGTCTCAGGATTACCCAGATACGACGTGCTGGACATGGTCAGGAGCTGCGGGGAACCTGTCCCGATCACAGCTGTCAGACAAGGTAAGAGACTCAGTCCTTGTCCTTCATGCTTCAGTGGTCTAAGATACTGTACCTGCTATCACTACTGGACTATATATATATATATATATATATATATATATATATATATATATATATATATATATGATCATGGCCAGTAGTTTCTACTGAATACTCTATTAAAATTAAACCTGGTTAACTCTGCTTTGACTTCCATAAAGCTTACTTTGCATACTTTAAAATAATGTGTATATATATATATATATATATATATGTATATACATATATCATATCATGGCCACTAGTTTCTACTGAATACTCTATTAAAATTAAACCTGGTTAACTCTCCTTTGACTTCCATAAAGCTTGCTTTGCATACTTAAAAAGTATGTGTGTGTGTGTATATATATATATATATATATATATATATATATGTGTGTGTACAACATATTATTAGTTTTAATGTGGATAGATGAAACCTTCCTGTGAATGCTTTGCTGCCATGTAATGTTAATTACTGTACAACAGGCATGTTGAGCATTCCACTGTCTCCTGCACCTCTGGTTTATTACAGTAGTGTGTCCTGCACTCTGCTCTGAGTAAAGTGTATATTTCACTTTCAGGTGAGAGATACACACATTGGGTTAGCTGTGACAGGGAGCTGAGGGGAATGTATGTCTGCATCAGCAGCTGGACTGCCAGTCATTACTAGGGAATACTTATTATTTCACACTTCACAGTCTGTATTAGTAATATCTGCTGAATGCTTGGTAATGTTTCGCAATGTAAAGTGTCATCCCAAAAAAACAAAGGTGTTCGCTATCGTTGCACATGTGTTTTGGTAGGAAAATCAGAAAAAAGTTTCATGAATGGATGATTGTATTGATTTTTTTGCTATGGTTTATCATTCATATATAACATTATTTATATATATATATATATATATATATATATATATATATATATCTTCAGTGTCACTGCCTCTTAGTAAAGTCTTTGCTTTCTTGGGGGAGACAGTTGTGATTTTAATTATTTTATTCTGTGATCTATTTAATAACATCCTGATAATTAACTATAAATAACATTTTAGGTGGAAATTAGGCTGCTGGCATTGTGGACATGTGATCTGTTTACCTTGATGTAGTACAAAAGTTGTTTTTTTTTTTGTGTCAATATTTGTGTTACACACATTGGGGAGTGAGCTCACCTGTTACCATCCACCCATTGCAAATGAGTCACGCAGAGATAGTATTCAGTCAGGCTTGGGGACATCCAGAAACGGATTATGTATCGCCATAAAATTAACCACTTTTAACCGGTGTATTTCACCCATACGTCTTTTTCTGTCTTGACCATGGGCACTTTGTGAGAGAGATTTCTAAAGAATCAATGTACTTTGCAGTGGTGAACAAAGATGGTGTTTTAAAAACTGGTTGCAAGAGCTTGCACTCTTTCTGTGTTTAAACCAGTTTATAATGAAGTGCTTAGTGGCTCTGTGCAATGTGAAGTTACTCTATTATATATCTATTTTATTTCCAGCAAAATATCTTGCCTTGATTACATCAGGTTACACTTCAGCTATTATTATTATTAATCTTTATTTTTTTATAACACCGACACATTCCACAATGCTTTATGGTGACCATTTAATTATTAACGTCAGACATACAAACACAAGGGTTAGTTTCATCAGAAGCCAATTAACATACCAGTATGTTTTTGGACAGTGGGTGGAAACCGGAGTAAGCCCATGCAAACACGTGTAGAACATGCCAACACCGCATAGATTCCTGGTCAGATTACAACATATGGTCCCAGTGATGTGAGGCAGCAATACTAACCACCGTGCCGCCGTGCCTCTTTCAGAAGTTCTAAAGTGTTTGACACAGGACGTGTTGGGCCAGAACTTGTAAAGCAAAATATTTTAGTTTATAAGTATTTTTATTTAGTTATACCAGTTAGGAAATGAGCTACCTCACAACATCGTGTTACATATATATACTTTACTAGAGGATGGTACAATTTTTAGTTTTGAAAAAAACAAAAAGAATCACATTGGCCTACCCTATACGTATTAGAAATCCATTTTTTTGGATTGGGTCCTACAGAATTAAGCTTTCCACGTGTGATGATTGCACCTGAACTGACTGTTTGTGCTGATGACCAAAAATATGGGCAGCACAGTGGCTTACTGGTTAGCACTTCTGCCTCACAGCACTGGGGTCATGAGTTCAATTCCCGACCATGGCCTTATCTGTGTGGAGTTTGTATGTTCTCCCCGTGTTTGCGTGGGTTTCCTCCAGGTGCTCCGGTTTCCTCCCACACTCCAAAAACATACTAGTAGGTTAATTGGCTGCTATCAAATTGACCTTAGTCTCTCTCTATGTCTGTGTGTGTTAGGATATTTAGATTGTAAGCTCCAATGGGGCAGGGACTGATGTGAGTGAGTTCTCTGTACAGCGCTGCGGAATTAGTGGCGCTTTATAAATAAATGATGATGATGATGGTTGGAAATAATTGAAAATCTGTTTTGTATAGCTTCCGACTGAAAATGCACTCGTGTGTAGCCAAATTGGAAACACCTCTGGATGTTCGGCAATGAGGCTGAACACCCAGATGTTAAAATAATAATAATTCCTTTAGTAGAAAAGCTTAATGAAGGGCCTAGGTATTAGGTTTTATAAATTGCGAGGTTTGTTTTAAACTTTAAACTTAAAGTTGTGTAAAATTTGTTAAATAGTTTGTTCATTGCCGCTTATACAAATGCTTATGGGTTTGTAATTTTATTTATGTTATTAATCGTATCGCTAATAGAGAGGTCTATCAGACTGGTTCTGATATCCGTCTCCTTAGGAACAGCTAAGTACCTTTCACACCTAGAGTGTCTTAACTCCCATGTAATTAACACTTCTACACCTCCTATACTATCTCATTCATTAGGCTTAAGAAAACAGTGCCTGGTTTACAACCATTGGGTAAACTAGACAGGTTGACCAGTACGGGTCAAAAGATTCCAAAAATTGATGATAAATTAATTGTATATTTGTATAAGTTTGAAAATATTTTTTCAATCATAGCTGATTGTTTTGTATCTCAGGTAATGCTGTGTTTGGGTAAATTCCTGGATCAACAACGTGGAGTATTGTCACCACCTAAGAATTTATTATGGATACTAATATAACATAAAAAAAGATATTGGCAGCCTTACATTTTTAATGATAATCACTTTATGGACTATATAAAACCAAACAGCCTGTTTTGTGGTCATAAAACTCCTACGTGATTTTACTATTCTTATAATACATAACTGGTGTTTATCTATGTATGACATTCTGTCAATAATTGAGTAGAAGTGGTGAGTCCTGATGTCATCGCTTATAAGTGACATATAATAAGTTATAACTGGTGATTTGCAATATAGTCATGTCAATATTCATTAGGAAAACTTGTGCATTATAACACTTTATATAGTGACAACATATTCTGCAGGGAGGTTGTAAATGGATTATTGTCTATTCTGGCACACACCAGCCATTGTTATATTGGAGCTTTGGGGGGACCAGACCCTCTGGAAGTAACCCACGTGAACAGAGGGAGAAGATATGCATATGGTACCTTGGTTGGCATTAAACCCCAGGCCTTGGCACTACAAGAAAACAATGCTAGCCACTGTGATACCTCCCCTCCCCCAGCCATTAATTATAACAGGTATAACAAGTCACCTTAGATTCCCTTGACCTGCGTAAAAACGTTCAGCCTGCAGCTTTGTGCCTTTATATTGTCACCGAACACCCTACTGAATTCTAATATCCTTATAATTCAAAGTATGGTGTTTATTATCACACATATAATTCATCATCATCATCACCATTTATTTATATAGCGCCACTGATCCTGCAGCGCTGTACAGAGAACTCATTCACATCAGTCCCTGCCCCATTGGAGCTTACAGTCTAAATTCCCTAACATACACACAGAGACACACACACTAGGGTCAATTTTTTTTTATAGCAGCCAATTAACCTATTAGTATGTTTTTGGAGTGTGGGAGGAAACCGGAGCACTCGTAGGAAAACCACGCAAACACAGGGAGAACATACAAACTCCACACAGTTGGGTTGGGAATTGAACTCATGACTCCAGTGTTGTGAGGCAGAAGTGCTAACCACTAAGCCACAGTGCTGCCCTATAATTCCATATAATTTGCAGGTACATTATTTCACATATATCTGCTAGTGTATGTATATATGCGATTTAATAGTGATTGCTGATTTCCAACTTAACCCAGTGTGATAAATCAGCTTTTGTACTCCGCATAGAGCTGGGTTTGCAAAGTGTATTGGGGAAAGGGTGTAGACGGAGAAAGCTGGGCCCCCTATCAGAAATGCCCTCAAGCTGCTCTCAATACAGCTGTATCAATATTTTTACGCCCACCTACTGAGATCCGCTCTGACACAGGCCAATAATCAACACCAAATACATATTTACTAACATGACACAGTGGCCTGCAAAATAAATCAATAAATACATTATATTGAAAGGAAGTTATACCTCTGAGCATCTTATAATGTATCGTGGTACACGAGCGACTTGTTAGATACATCCACAAATGTACATGTCATATTTTCACGGACAGTTATAACTGCAGATGTTTTAGGGTCTATTTAAGACCCTTCACAATTTTAGCTCGTTAACCAACAGCTTTTATCACTGCCATTCGCAGTGATAAGAAATATCGTAACGGAGCAATTTATTAAGCCTTGCGTATAGTGTTATATCTTTGTATCACAGCGGACAAAGAGTATATTTTCCGATTCTGTCCCGGGCTATTCACTACAAATGTGTATGATGCAAATACATGAGGGACGGAGCAGAGGAGTGTACTGTGGAGGGATCATTTGATCCCTACTAGGCTGCGCTTTCACTATTATTATTGTCCTTTATTTTTAAGGCGCCACAAGATTTCCGCAGTGCCGTACAAGTACAAACAGTAGATCGTACAGGGAGAAATATAGGGATCCCTACTATAGGGAAGAAACTGCTGATAAATTGCCGTATTTTGCTGTCCCCATAGAGAATTATGAGGATGGCACTAGCAAACGTTTTTGGAATAAGCACAGGAAATATCTCTGATGTCTCCTGTTTTACAGTAAAGTTAAATACTTAGGATGCTTAAATATTGCTTTATGGCTATTGTAGGACATTTCAAGAAGCCATTAAGTGACTTATAGAAGAGCACAACCTTAAATAAATTGCCTTAAGCTATACAACAAAAGTAAATATGTCAAATATCTTAAATTCTGTCATGGTATGGGAACTTTTACTCCTATATCTGTGAGCGTTTACAATTTGCCCTTTCTCTGTAGATCAGCTTGTATTTCAGGTTGAGCGGACTTTGAAACACTGATCTCTCAGTATAATGACACAGAATAGACCTAGGTGCCGAGCTGTTACTTTGTTACCAGATTTGAATTTCTGGGGGGCCCTGGAGTCTAAAATTGAAGAGTTTTAATGTGTTGTGTGGGCTTCTGTTTCTGAGCTGTTCTTGCAATACATCTGCTAGACTTTGGCTGAAATTGGGGAATATAATGTAATTCATATTTTATTTTAAAAATATATATAAAGGAATGTGAGCCTGGAATAAGCAAGATTTGTATCAGCTGTGATTTTTGTAGTGAGTTATAAGATAAATCTATGCAGATATTGGCTTGTGTTTTTTGGAAGCCGTTTTTTTTTGTGGTTTACAAGTCTCAGTCTGTAGTTCAGGTCTTTTGATGTGGTCTCTTGTGCGTTTGGGAGAATTCAAAACTAATTCACTTCTCCTGATCTTGCATGATTCTCTGGGGATTGAACTGCTAACAATGGTAGTTCTGTATTGGCCACAACCTCTTCATGAAACTCTTTTAAAAAAAAATTAAAAATATATATGTGTATTGATGTAACTGACTGAGAAGGAATGAAAGTCCCAAGTGAGACTGAAGAATAATTGTATTCTTGGCTCACTAATTAAATGTCATTATTTTCTCGTTGTCCGTTTTTGGTTCACATTCTTTGATGACATCATATCTGGCTTGTATCACATCGCTACTGGATGTATATTCGGCTCATCTTTCCAAGTGCTGGGATTGCTTGGTGTGAATAGAACTTGAGAGACCTTTCTAGAGCTGGAATGTGATATTGGATGAAACACACCCCTTAACAGGTGAAAAGGGCATTTCATATCAGTGTTCGCAGGCTAGACTTTGAACAGGAACTGGAGCAAGCCTAAAAAAAGAAAAAAATCCTGTGTGAAACTGAGCTGAGACCAGAAACTCGCAGCTTTCATTAAAGGTTAATTTATCAGCATTGTGCGTATCTACAAAACGGTAAAAGCAAATACTACTGGTGAACTGAAATTAAACATTTTAAAAAAAAAAGGGAAAAAAGTTTTTAAAGTTTGAAGACCCTGAAATTTTCCAGCCAGAAAAACACAGATGATTCCGAAGCTCTCATAGGGGTAACTCTATCAAGCAGTGGGTTTGAAAAAGTGGACATGTTGCCTGTAGCAACTAATCAGATTCTAGGGCCTGATTCATTAAGGATCTTAACTTGAGAAACTTCTTATTTCAGTCTCCTGGACAAAACCATGTTACAATGCAAGGGGTGCAACTTAGTATTCTGTTTTGCACATAAGGTAAATACTGACTGTTTTTTCATGTAGCACACAAATATCAACTTTAAATTTCAGTGTACAAATAAGCTATCAAGTATTTGTGTGCTACATGAAAAAACAGTCGGTATTTAACTTATGTGCAAAACAGAATACTAATTTGCACCCCTTGCAATGTAACATGGTTTTGTCCAGGAGACTGAAATAAGAAGTTTCTCAAGTTAAGATCCTTAATGAATCAGGCCCTAGAATCTGATTAGTTGCTACAGGCAAGTGACTCACAGCAATGAAGAGAAAACTTTCAGTTCAATTGCAGGTGGTAAACTGTGCCAGTGGTACGCAACCCTGTGGTTGTCTAGCTGTTGTGGAACTACAAAACCCAGCAAGTCAATGAAATAGAAATGAAAGAGTTAAAACAGCTTAATCTAATAAGAACTCCACCCTATTTGAGAATCTGCTGTTTAGCCCAATTTCAGACAATTCATTTTTAATAACAAGTTCATTTTTTAAAAGTATAAATTTCCAGATCACTGCCCTTGGAAAGTCCAGCGGTCACAAGGTATAACTGTGAAGTGAACCTTGGGTCTGTATCATAAAAGTGTCTGACTGACTATGTTGTAATACAGTTATTGACTCCAATATTTCACAGATGGCTTCTTATTCAAGTAAATTATATAATAATTCTGATGTTATAAAGAAACCACAAGTAACAAGTGCTACAGTTTAAATCAGAAACAAGTCGAATCATGATTTATAAGAAGTAATAAATAATATAGAATATGTGTATAAGAACCTGTTGGCATGTATCACAGTCAGGGTTGACATATAAACAATACATAATACATTAAGAATGACACAACAAACACTGTACTGTTGTTATATTGTGTGTGTGCTCATTGGTCTTCCCTTGAGTGTTTGTGTACGCTGAAATGGTCTAGTGATTTTCTAATAGCTATAACCAGGAAGTCCAGCACAGTGGCTCAGTGGTTAGCACTTCTGCCTCACAGCACTGGAGTCATGAGTTCGATTCCTGACCATGGCCTTTTCTGTGTGGAGTTTGTATGTTCTCCCTGTGTTTGCGTGGGTTTCCTCCGGGTGCTCCGGTTTCCTCCCACACTCCAAAAACATACTAGTAGGTTAATTGGCTGCTTTCAAGCTGACCCTAGTCTCTCCATGTCTGTCTGTCTGTCTGTGTGTGTGTATGTTAGGGAAATTAGACTGTAAGCCCCAATGGGGCAGGGACTGATGTGAGTGAGTTCTCTGTAAAGCGCTGCGGAATTATAGTGGTGCTATATAAATAAATGATTATGAAATGGCTACAAAATAAATCTTAATCAACTACCACCTTACTTGCAAATGTGGCAGCTAAGGGAGTGCGGTTATGCTTGAAGGAGGGAAGATAAATAATTTTGTTAGGTAGAATTTAAGCTTTTTGGAAGCATTGAAAACTTCGGAAATATAAACACCGTTTAGTTTTGTCTCCTTGTATTGAATCCTATACATGAGTCACAGCAATACAGATTCATACAACACCATAGTTTATGATGCAGAGATTTTCAAAGAATTATATAGTTTTAAGTTATCTTTGGGCAAATGCCTCTAAATTACTTTTAAATCCTGTTTAACCTTTGTCACATGAGATATTTAGAGTAATTTTAGGCAAACGTCAATATTTAGGCGCAGAACACAAACAATCCAATGATATCCCCCCCCCCCCCCCCCCATTATTTCATTAAGGTAATGTGACTGTAGCTTCCCCCAACATGATAAACACTGATCAGCCAATGGGTAGAGTCCAGCAGCCAAAGATAAGGTCGCTTAGCAACTCTGCCCTCCCCCACATTGTTGTGTGGACATGGAGAGATTGTGTTTAGCAGATATGTATTGGGAGAACATAATGAGACTATGATACTGGTACTATAGACATCATTTCTCTTCCTGGCAGGTCACTGATAATCGTGCCTTATTGTACCCTCACAATTCCCCTGAAAGTCATCCCATTTGTTCATTGCTTTATGTGTATATTGAAAAGCAACATAGTTGCTCTGCTGGATTCAATAAGAACTTATTGATTGATAATATTTAGCACAGTAGATTTTTATGATAATAGCAAATTACATACATTTTTGGAGCCTGAATCATTAAGTAGAGCAAGGCAAAAAAAAAGGAGTAAAATTTGATCGCAGACAAACCATGTTACAATACAAGGGGTGCAAATTAGTTTTTTATTTTGCATATAAGATAAATACTGGCTGCATTTTCATGTAGCACAAAAATACTTGATCGTTTTATTTTTACACTGAAATTTAAAGTTGATCTAGGACGTTCCCCTACCCCAACTATAAATCTGTCCCCACATTTTAAATTTACCCCCCTCCCTCCCCCTCCAATGCAACATGGTTTTGCCCAGGTGCAGAGTTACTCCTTTTTTATGCTTTGCTCTCCTTAATGACTCAGGCCCAATATTATTAACAGGTGACAATAACTGAATACTTTTATGTGGATTTTAGATTCCACTTATGTATTGTGTGTATCTAGTAGTGGTGTTCTGCACGTTTATTTAATCCTATTTACTTGGTTGATACCACACATGCATTTTATATTGGCTGATTATTTCAGTCCATGTCAGTTCAGTCAAAATGTAATTGGGGAGACCCCAAAACCGATTCCTGCCTTCCTCATGAAGCGGGTGATGTTAGTATGCCTGCCTAACCTATGGAGTTGTCTCTTTTTTGGACTTTGGATTCCATCTTTTGAAATGTCTTCAGTCTACTAACGGATGACGTCATATAATGATTATCATCAGCTTGATAGACAGACTGTAGAATTGATCTTATCTGGTGGCACCATCTACAAAAATGACTTCTGCCCACATTCATTTTACCATCATCATCATCATAATATATTTATATAGCGCCACTGATTCCGCAGCGCTGTACAGAGAGCTCACTCACATCAGTCCCTGCCCCATTGGGGCTTACAGTCTAAATTCCCCAACACACACACACACACACACACGGGTCAATATCAAATTGACAGCAGCCAATTAACCTACCAGTATGTTTTGTTACCAGCAAGTAATTCTTGGAGAATTCTTATTTTCAGGGTTTTTTATTTTGGGAACAGTGAAACTCTTGTATTACAGAGTAGGGCAACATATGGGTCGGGATCCCACTATCTGTTTATGAGGAACCTTGTTTGTCAGATATACAATACATACCGCTCGGAACCACCTCTTTTGGCGTCTCGGAACTCTGAGACTTAGGGCCTCCGCTAAATAAAGGTTTTTGGTGGATGAAGAGGCGTTTACTACATGCTATGTGTGTGTGTGTGTGTGTGTGTATAAATATGTATGTGTATACAGACTAGGGTCAATTTGATAGCAGCCAATTAACCTACCAGTGTGTTTTTGGAGTGTGAGAGGAAACCGGAGCACCCGGAGGAAACCCACACAAACACGGGGAGAACATACAAACTCCTCACAGACAAGGCCATGGTTGGGAATTAAACTCCAGTGCTGTGAGGCAGAAGTGCTAACCACTACGCCACATGCTGCCCACAATATATATGGTATTATTTGTATAAAACTTATAAATGTCTCTACTAAAGTTACTATAAGTCAGATATTTTCTGTATAATTTGGTCACGTCAAAAGTTGCCTTAACTAGGATCTCGGCAGATCTACAAAGTGTCAATGAAAAAGGTCTAATGATTACAAACAAGCCTTCACCTGGTATCATAACTAGGCACACACCTCGAGCTGAAATCCTGACTAGTCAGGACCCTAATCTTAGTTTTCCCCCGTCTTCCCTATCACTGATCCCTTCTTCTGGCTCACACAGTGTCCTAATAAGGAACAGCTTGACAGTTCTGCTGTGTCTCTAAGCATGGCTGATGCTACTACTGATGATTGACAGATGCTCATAAGCCTTCCCCATGCTAGCATTTACTTCTCCCAACGGCAACAAGCTAAGTCTCTGCTGTACGCCCCTCATGGGGTTCTGCTCCTTTTAAACATAAATGTTCAACACTTTCGTATTTTGTCAGTAGAAGTGTCAATCAGGATCTCAGACACAACAATACTGCAGGCTGGAAACTAGGTTAGTCTGTTCTCCGGAACCGCCAGGTTTACAGTAACTTGAGGTGTGGACGTGTAATTATGTATTAAAAGACAAAAAAACAATTTGAAGTAATTAGTAAAGCATTGTTGGTCCCTCCCTATTACCAGTTACTATCAGACACTTCCTATTATATTCCATTTTTGAAATCCACAGAGTTCTGCTCCATCCCAGTACAACACAATCCCCTAATAACCTATTTTTCATTCTGACACAGGTGACTGAACTATATACACCGAACATTCTCTTTTATATTCACAAGCTGAAACATCTGATTACTGCTGATATAAATCAATGTGTTGCTAGACTGAGCAGCCAGTAGAGTTATGGTTTCCTCTGGATCCTGCACCCTCTATGCAGCTCTGCCCATAGGCTGCTATGGTTCTATATACACCTATTCTACGGTCTTCAAAGACTTCTGTCCCACTCGGAACTGATCCCTTCCATGATGCATATGCAGCATATTGTTTTAATGATTTTATTAGTGATTCTTTATGCAGTTGTTTCGTATATATTTCAGTCAGTAAGACAGATGTATCTACAAGCGAAGTATGGAACCACGATTTGTAAGCTGTTTTGGAAGACATCATTTTTCGAGGTCAACCAAGGCTTTGGGAGATGACCCCTGCATATATATGTTCAAATATATAAAGGGTTTGAACAGGAGGGAAACATTCTTCTAAGGAAGAGAAGATGAGGACATGCACTGACACTGGGGGGGGGGGAAATGGTTCTGAGGAAAAATTACTTCACCGAAAGGGTAGTGGATAAGTGGAATAGCCTCCCATCAGAGGTGGTAGAGGATAATACAGTATAGCAATTTAAAACATGCTTGGGATAGACATAAGGATATCCTTACATAGCACTAAGGACCACATAGGGTTTGAGGTTACCATAGGTTAAAAAATGGGCAGACTAGATGGGCCAAGTGGTTCTTATCTGCTGTCAAATTCTGTTTCTATGTTCCATGGATTTTATACATGTTTTTCGTGGCGTGTGGATGTGTCTTAGATGCTGCAGTTTGCCAATACTCATGTTCCTCCAAACTGCAAGAATAAAATGTCTACATGGATGTAGCCTAAGGAAAATATCTACTACCTACATCGTGTGAACGAAAATTGTACTTGTATTTCCAGATTCTCTGACCTGATGTCCAAAACATGGCTAACGTCAACCATGTTATTGTTATTAACCTTTCATATAGCACCAACAAAATAGGCAACGCTTTATAGAGTATGTTCAATCATTTACATCCGTGCATGCCACAGTGGAACTTACAATCTGACTTCTTTTCCACACTAAACGCACACAGTAGGCTAATTGGCTTCTGCCAAAATCAACCATCTGATTATATTTCTGGACTGTGAGAGGAAACCCATGTGAACACAGGAAGAATATACAAACGCTACACAGTCAGGGCCCTGGTTGGAATTGAATCAAGGGCCAGCTCTGGGAGGCAGCGATGTTAACCACTGTGCCACCATGCCATCTCTGCCATAGTTAGGTTCTCATGTGTAAATCATATAATCTGTTCTTAGTTGGATTGCGTTGGATTTTTATCCAGGAAAAAAAATGACTACAGTTTGTGGGCTATAAGCAGTGGGAGTTTATGGGGGGAAAAAAGGTAATCTTGTCCCAAATAGATGATTTAATTAACGTTTTTGCAATCTTGGAAAAATAAATCTACAATCTATTTGAGCTGCAAACACATGGTCATCAAGTGTATTGCACAGAGATCCATATTTGCTTTTATGCAGCCACCGTGATGTGTACGTGGCCAATCTGTGCCGCTATTGGCCAAATTATTATGCAAATTAGCAGGTTAGCTGCTTGGTATCACAAAACAACTGCAGTGTGTGTGTCTGTAAATATATGTATGTATATCATACTTGCCAACTTATGGCAAGTATGATCTGGGAGCTGCCAGGGGCAGGTGGGTGTGCAGGGGACGGGGCTCCAAAAAGCACATAATTTTTGCCCCACCCCTGCAAACGCGTCATTTTACAGCGGGGGGTGGGGCCAAATGCCGCGATTCCTGGTGAATCGCTGCATTTTGGATTTAATTCTACCCACTTCACTAGGAAGTGGGCAGTTGCGGGAGATTTCCATACTCTCCCAGGAGTCCGTGAGACTCGCCCAGAATTCGGGAGTCTCCCGGACATTCCGGGAGAGTTGACAAGTATGATACATATGTATGTATGTAAAAAGTTTGTGTGTGTGACTGTGTGTGTGTGTATATGTGTTTGTATATGTTACACAGTGTGACTATATACAGTAAAGTATATTGTAAAATATGACTATTTAAAATAAAGGTGGTTTTATATGAAAATGATAGGCTCTTGGCTGCAGGCTACCTGTCTTCTGAATGTGCCAGAAGATGATGCAGCGGATACCAGTTTTCATGTAACAGACGTTTTTCATAGAATGTCTGTTTCATAGTTTGTCAGGACTGTTTTTAGGCATCTTAGATTTTGTCTGTGCTATAATATACTTCCAATGGCATTGGGAAGCTATTTGTTTGTGTGTGTATATACAGTATAATATATAGTGTGTGGGTTAAGGAATGCTTGCAATTCTGGGCATGGTGAAAATAGCCAGAGAAAACTGCACCATGTGATAAGTGCACGGAATCTGATTGGACTAAACCAACAGTCCTGGGAAGCTAAGACTGAATGGAGACATAACATACAGCATCGTCTAATGAGCGTGAAAATGGCATCTCGGGGCACACTGAGCTCACGAGGACCCTGCCCTCAAGCACTTTCCTCTGCTCAGAAACATTCTCATTAAATTATATTGAGACATATTTTAGTCATCTGATCTTATCACATTGTAAGATTTTCCCCAGTGCTTTTACTGTTCCCATCTAAAAGAAGGATTTTTCTTTTTAATAGTGGAATTTAGATACTTTGTTTTTGTTTTAATTATATTTTAAAATATTTAGTTATTTCTATCTGATTACACAAACATTAAATGCATGATGGTATTGACTTTAATATAATTATTATTAATAGATATACGTTGATTTGATCGTCTCTTCTGAATATTTGAAGGACAAACATTGGAAATTCATGGTGTACTGATTGACAACCCTGGGTGAAGGCAGCCATTTTAATGGCGGAGCCAGTTTTCATGAGATTGAACCGATAAGGTTCCATAGGAAGCGGTACATCATTAAGGGCCAAATGGTTCTGCCCACAAAATGGCTGCTTTCTCATACAGATTGGTCCTGCCCACAAAATGGCTGCTTTCTCACAGATTGGTCCTGCCCACAAAATGGCAGCTTTCTCGCACAGATTGGTCCTGCCCACAAAATGGCAGCTTTCTTGCACAGATTGGTCCTGCCCACAAAATGGCTGCTTTCTCGCACATATTGGTCCTGCCTACAAAGTTCATTGTATGTAGGTATCTGCCCTTCAAGATCATGTCCACTATGGACAACCCCTTTCGCTTTAAATAGTGGTCCCCCCCTCTATAATCTTCAGTGGGGTTCCCCCAAGACTGGAACTATGGGCGGTATATAACTAATGTGATATCTGGTTGGATTGGCCGCAGCTCCTCTGCATTCTGGTTCTGCATTGGCTACAAAGGTAAACGGGTAATGGCGGAAAGCAGTTTGGCGGTTGTTCATCCTCTGTAGAGAAATCTATCTTAGAAGTTATTATTTTTTTTTTTTTAAAGTTTTAATGACAGAATAATTTTATCCATCTGGCTTCTTCCCACGTGTAATATTCTTGCCAGTTTTTTCTTTTTATTTTATTCAAGACCTCATGTAAAAAAGTGTTTACGAACATAGAGTGAAATTTCTAAACTTTGTATCCTATAACAACCAATCCGATATTCGTTCTCATTAGTCCAACTTACGCCATAGTGATCATTGGTAGTTGGGATCATTTACACAAATGAAAAGCGCGTCTATACGAACGCAGTTGTGCCATGTCAGTGCATATATATATATATATATATATATATATATATATATATATATATATATATATATATAATTATTCAAGCCCTCATGGTTTAGCTAAGAATAGAATTTGCACAGTAGTTGCCGTTTGGAAGATGATCTTCCACGGTGCATGTCTGGCACAACTAAAAATGGCACCACTATGCGATAACATTAGTCCATGCCCCAACTTATTTTACATTCCTTTTCTGAAATGCATTAATAGCCACTCAACGCCTTACAACATTAGGTGTTGATTTCAGAGCTGTGGCTCCTTGTAGTGGTGCTAGTCAGCATATCGATGCTGACTACACCGACAAGACTTGCCAGGACATCTTGAGTCCGGGCGGCTGCTTCCCCAATGAGGATCCATCACGACTGTTCTGTGAAGCGACTTGAAGCAATCCCGAAGAACGAAGACACCGGCGGGACTGGATGACGTCACGGACATAGGCGACGCTGTTACTGTAACTATGGGGCCAGGTACAATGTACTTTACAAAGGACTGTACATTGTACATGGCCCCATAGTTACATTACCCCCTTAAGAGCAGCGTTAACATCGTCGCCTACGTCGGTGACGTCATCCAGTCCCGCCGGTGTCTTCGTTCTTCGGGATTGCTTCAAGTCGCTTCACAGAACGGTCGTGATGAATCCTCGTCGGGGAAGCAGCTGTTCGGACTCAAGAAGTTGTGGTAAGTCTTGTCGGTGCAATCAGCACCGTTATTCCGTACCCCACCTCCTTGTAGTGTGTCTGTGAAAAATGAACACAGCGCTGTTTGCACTTTCCCTTCTGCTGGTTGTCTGCAGGGGACAAGTAGGGATTACAGTAACAGTGGGAGTGAGTTCTCCCAAAAAGTCCCTTGCTAGAGGAAGGGGGTTGTTGGTAGAAAAAAACAAAATAGTTTCTGTATGAATGATCCCTTAGGATTCTATACGGCATCATTCAGTTTTGCCCATCTTTGCCATCCTTTTGTGATGTCATTGTGGAGTTCTGTCTTGCCGATTCATAACAAGTACACTAGAGGGGACAATTTTGCACCTTGGCAAATCCAAATTGCTCTGCAGGGACTGGACAAATTTAAAATGTACAAACAGAGTTAGAATTGGGACAGGGATATGTCCCAACAGAACTCTGAATCACAGTGTAAAAATAAAGCTGCCCAGTATTTGTGTGTGAGGCAAAATCTGGAAGTATTGTCCTTGCATGCAAAAAAAAAATGTCATGTGCACCCCTAGCATCACAACATGATTTGTTTATACCATACTTGCCAACTCTCCCTGAATGTCAGGGAGACTCCCGGAAATAGGGGTGATCTCCCTCACTCCCTGAAGAGTCTGGCATTCTCCCTGATGCTGAGCCAGTACAAGACGTGGTTGGCTTCACCATCTGTGGCATGATGACACAGTTCAGAAATTGTGTCCTATGTCCATGTATTGATGCCTATGGAGGTGGCCATATTCATGGAGACCAAGATTTAATCAAAGACTGACAGGTAAGACAACATGACTTCAATAATGGAGACAGAAATGTAAAAGACACTTCAGTCTCTAGAGATTTATTAGCTGCTTTTCTTTAACGCAGAGTTGCCTACTCTCCCGGAATGTTTGGGAGACTCAAGCATTTCTGCGAAACCTCCCGGGCTCCTGGGAGAGCAGGGCAACCTCCTGGTTCTTGCCCTCGCAATAGATAAGTGGTGGGGGGGTGACGCTTAATGACACAAATTTGCATCATCTTAGCCCCGCCACCTGATTTAACTGGCCAAACTGATGTGATTTATCAAACCTGTACCCGGACACCCACCTCCCCCGGGATCTCCCTGAAGCCAATGAGGAAAAGTTGTCAAGGTATGGTTTATATTCAAATTTTGCGCAACTTTAGCTGGATTTGCTCTCAACTAAATGAGGCCCCTAATGTCCGATTGTTGCTATGGATCCCAATACAAATGTGTTTTCACCATTAATTAATATGTTCGATTTGGTAGAAATTCAAAGACATCTTTCACCTGTCATCTATAGCAACACAACAACTCATCACGTTTCTAATCTGCAGTCCTAAAACATACACTCCAGTGTTTACATTGCTAGATATTTCATACAAGCAGCGACTGCTGATCCGTAAGCTTAGCCACTCGCTGGTTTTTGATCTGGCCTTGTTTGCAGCAGCATGGAATGTCTTGTGAACATGTGTTTAGTGGCTGCAGAATCAATTACTACTTCAGTAGTCGGTTTAAAGTATTTTGAGGTTAGGCCTCCCTGATTTTAGAAGTTGTCATTCTAATTTAATGTGTTGCAAGATCGGATATTAAACTGTGTGAAAAAAAAATAAAAAATACTCGGAACTCTGGAAGTAAACTTTGTCCTTCAGTGCAAACGTTATATCAATATACATGTGTACTTGGGTTGGCTGCTTATGCTCTTTGAATACAGCTGTAAATCTAATGTCTGTTTCAGAAATGTTATAATGACACTCGGCGCATCCTAATTCATAGTTCTTCACTGGTACAATACAGAATGTTAACAGCGTCTTTGCCAGCACAGTCTTAACAGCTGCAAATCAGTTCTATGCATGAGATTTCAAACTGCGGACCTTTCACCTTTCTGTGAGTTACTGAGAGCCAAGTACAGTGGGGAACTTGCAGTCTTGTTCACTGTGCTGGGCACAATGACAAGTGCAGAGCCTGTACAAACTCCTGTTTTGTTCTCTTTCAGCTATGTGGAGGGAATACCTGTATACTGCATCATCCTGAGGCTAGATCTGTCTAATGCATCTGTAACTCTCCAGTAAGGATTATACATACTTGCCAACTTGTTGACGTTCCCCTCCAGGAGTTCCCGGAGGAGAGGTGGGTGGGATGTGTGAATGGAGGTGGCGGACCGTGATGGAATCATCATCATCAGCTATTTATATAGCACCACTAATTCCGCAGCGCTGTACAGAGAACTCGCTCACATCAGTCCTTGTCCCATTGGCGTTTACAGTCTTAATTCCCTAACATACAGTCACACACAGACATAGAGAAAGAGACTAGGGTCAATTTAATAGCAGCCAATTAACCTATTAGTATGTTTTTGGAGTGTGGGAGGAAACGGAGCACCCGGAGGAAACCCACGCAAACACGGGGAGAACATACAAACTCCACAGAGACAAGGCCATGGTCGGGAATCGAACTCATGACCCCAGTGCTGTGAGGCAGAAGTGCTAACCACTAAGCCACCGTGCTGCCCCACGGAATGACGTGCGTCCCGAAGAATCACATCATGGCAGCTTTAATCCTGCCCACTTCACTAGGAAGTTGGTAGATGCGGGAGGATGACCTCCCCGGAATTTGCGACTCTCCTGGACAATCCGGGAGAGTCGGCAAGTATAAGATTTTGTTGTTATCTAACGCTTATACCGCATGTAGGATAATGTACCCACTACTGTAAATTATAGTGATATTAAAAATCATCAAGAATGATGATATAAAGCATTAATGGCAACAAGTAGTTCCATTGCTGCATATCAGTCTTCACGTGCGACTAAAAGTTCTTTCTTGCTCTGTTTATTATAGCTTCTAATACATGTATTATGCTTGCTGATATGTTATTACTTAGAGGTGTCTCTTTCTTTGATTAAATGTATTGTTTTACCTTATTTACTGAATATAAGGGTAACGTGCGGGCTCTTTTAAAGGTTAGAGGGCCGCGTCACGTGGCGTCCAAAGTGTCTCGGGTTGTCCTTCACTGATATAAAAGACACACGGCCACAGTCAATCTGTTTTTATACAGGTCATGGAAGAGGACAACTAGTTTCTATGATAATTTACTGAAATCGGGAGAACTGATATAATCGGTAATACCGGCACAACTGTGGCAACGACGCTTAAATATTCAATATAAGTACAGCTACAGCATTCATACAAGTCTCCCCAGGGTGACGGCTGCAGAGATAAATATGAAATAGAAAATCTCCTGATTGCAGAGTGGAGCAATGAGTGAAACATACTGGTAACGTTTTTTGCCAGTGGATACAAGATACTGTGTCCAGATACTGCTTTGTCCAGTCTGACGAGTCCTCTCCATCACATGCAAATCATGTGCAGCAACGGGCAAGCCTGCATGTAATAAATCCTGGACAATATTTGCTTATGAAGTAGAACACACCTGAGTGTGATCTCCTACAAGCAGGTTTTTGTTGGTGTTTTATTTTGAAAACGTATGTATTACAAGAATAACTCTTGCTGTAAAATAAAAAAAAAGAAAATAAGTTCTAAGTTCCATGACATGGCTTGGCCTGACCCTACTGCCAATGGGGACTTGTAATATCATTATAATCTACAGGTGAGTGTGTGGTTCCAGGACAGAGTGTTTTGTAAGAAAGTAACAAATCTCAGATTGAGGAGGAAACATGGACATAAACAGAGGGAAAACTTAATGAGCCCGGTGCCAGGTTTGACTCGTTTCGTACCAACAGTTTGATTCAACACAAATCCTTAATAAATAGGCTGGATCAGAATATAACCCACAATATATAGCAGGTTGTGAGACTGATCTTATTGCTGATCCGTCAAGCAATGA